>NC_088200.1:300000-375079 GCF_028769735.1 Zonotrichia leucophrys gambelii | reverse complement strand
CGGGGGGGGGGGTTAGGAAGGGGCCCCCTCATTAGGAGGGGGTCCTTGGGGGGGGGGTTAGGAAGGGCCCCCTCATTAGGAGGGGGTCCTTGGGGGGGGTTAGGAAGGGGCCCCCTCATTAGGAGGGGGTCCTTGGGGGGGGGGGGTTAGGAAGGGCCCCCTCACTAGGAGGGGGTCCTTGGGGGGGGTTAGGAAGGGGCCCCCTCATTAGGAGGGGGTCCTTGGGGGGGGGGGGGTAGGAAGGGGCCCCCTCATTAGGAGGGGGTCCTTGGGGGGGGGGGTTGGGAAGGGGCCCCCTCATTAGGAGGGGGTCCTTGGGGGGGGGGTTAGGAAGGGGCCCCCTCATTAGGAGGGGGTCCTTGGGGGGGGGTTAGGAAGGGCCCCTCATTAGGAGGGGGTCCTTGGGGGGGGGGTTAGGAAGGGGCCCCCTCATTAGGAGGGGGTCCTTGGGGGGGGGGGGTAGGAAGGGGCCCCCTCATTAGGAGGGGTCCTTGGGGGGGGGGGGGGGTTAGGAAGGGCCCCCTCATTAGGAGGGGGTCCTTGGGGGGGGGGGTTAGGAAGGGGCCCCCTCATTAGGAGGGGGTCCCTGGGGGGGGGGGGGGGTAGGTAGGGCCCCCTCCGGGGGAGGGGGCCCCGGGGGGGGCGGGGCGGGCCCCCTCCGGGGGAGGGGGCCCGGGGGAGGGGGGCGGGGCGGAGGGGGGCGTTCCCCCCTCCTGGCCCCGCCCCCCTCCCCCGGGCCCCCTCCTCCGGACGGGGTCCCGGCCCTGCCCCCTCCCGGGGACCCCTCCCCCGGACCGGGGCCCGGGGGGGAGGGAGGGGGGTGGGTGGGTGTGGGGGGGAAGCAGAGGGGGGCACGTCACTCTGCTCCGTGAAACACAAGTACACGTATAAGCACACACACGAACGGCCCTCCCCGTCCGGCCCCCCCACCCCACCCGCCCCCCCTCCCTCCCCCCCCGGGCCCCGGTCCGGAGGAGGGGTCCCCGGGAGGGGGCCGGGCCCGGACCCCGTCCGGAGGAGGGGGCCCGGGGAGGGGGGCGGGGCCTGGAGGGGGGAACCCCCCCCTCCGCCCCGCCCCCCTCCCGGCCCAGCGGCCCCCTCCCCCGGAGGGGGCCCGCCCCGCCCCCCCCGGGGCCCCCTCCCCCGGAGGGGGCCCTACCTACCCCCCCCCCCCCCCCCCCCCAGGGACCCCCTCCTAATGAGGGGGCCCCTTCCTAACCCCCCCACCACCCCCCCGGACCCCTCCTAACGAGGGGGCCGCTGTAACCCGCACCCCCCGCCCGCACCCCCCAGTGTGATGTAGGGACAGCCGGAACCCCGGCGGTGTGGGGCGGTGTATTGAACTGGAATGGGGGGACCCGCAGAGCGGCTCCGCCCCGTGTGGGGGCCCCAGCGAGGGCGGGGGCGCCGGGCTCCGGCCCTCAGGGCTTTATTATTGCCCGGCACCCCGAGCCCCGCGGCTGCGAGGAAAGAAAAAGAGAGAGAGAGCGAGAGAGAGAGAGCAGGAGATGGAGACTGGAAAAAGGGGGGGGCAGAGGGGCTAGTCGAGAGAGGGTGACAAGGACAGAGGGCAGGTGCGGAGAGACTGGGGTGTGCAGGGAAGCAGGGGCCAGGGCTGGGGCAAAGGCAGGGCGGAGACAGGAAAGGAAGGATGGAAGGCAGGTTGAGGGGAAGGAGGAGGAAGGTGTGGGGCAGAAGGTATCATGGAAAGCGGGCAGGTGGAGCTGGGGTAGGGGGGGAAGGGAGAGTGGACGGAGAAGAAGGACTGAAGGCAGGTGGGGAGAGACCGCGGGGGGGAAAGGGAGCACGGAGAGGGGGCAGAGAGGAGCGCGGCTGGGGCGGGAAGGACGGGTAGAAGCAAGGGTGGAGCGGTTAGGGAGGGCAGTAGGGAGGGGGAGCGGGGGGCGGCCGTAGGGGGGGAGGGAGGGGAGGGCTAGGGGGGAGAGGGAGGGGGGGGGTTTGGGGGGGGGGTGGGTGTGGGGGGTGGGGGAGGGGAGGAAGGGAGGGTTGAAAGAAGAGGTGTAGAGGAAAAGAAATACAAAAGAGGAGAAACAGAGAAAAAAAAGAAAAGAAACGCAGCAGAAAAATAAAAGGAGAAAGAAATATGGAGGCCGGCCGGCCGCAGCCTTACTTACCCAGCGCCGAGGAGCAAATGGCTCCGCTGGGCCCTCTCCGCGGTTTAAATCCTCTAAGCCCCGCCCCTCGCAACCGCTCTGAGCCGCCGCTCACCTGTGCACGTCTAACTCGCCACACCTGTGCTGGCCCCGCCCCTCGGGGCCCCGCCCCCCGCACCTGTGCTGGCCCCGCCCCTCAGGGCCCCGCCCCCCGCACCTGTGCCGGCCCCGCCCCCCGGGGCCCCGCCCCGCCCGCGCCCCTAAATCCCGGCGGATCCGCGCCCGGCCCGCTTTCTACGGTGGATGCTCATCTCGGCGTGTGGCGGGACCGTCGCTCGGCGCTGTACGGAAACTCGGAGCAGGGGCTGCTTCCAGCGCTGCGCGGAGCCCGAGGCGCTCTGGCGGGGCCAGGACCGGGATCTGGGCCCGGGGATTCGGGTCCTGGTCCCGCCGGTGCCTACTGCGGAAGCTGGGCAGAGCCGCTTCTTGCTCGGCGGGCGGTGAGTCCCGGGGCCGGACGATCGAGGCGGGATTGGGGCTGGGATCGGGACCGGCATCGCCGCGGGCGGGACGGGCGCTGGGACTGAGCCCGGCGCTGCCGCACCCGCTCCGGCCGGCGCGGGGCTGGGGTCCCGCCCGGGCTGTGCCGCTGCCGGGCCCGCCAGGAGGACGGCGCTTTTCCCTGGAGCAGCCGCCGGATCGCGGCCGGCAGCGGGCTGCACACGGAGACTGCCCCTGCCGGCCCCGGGACCCCACGGGCCCCGCCGCTCCCTCTGCGGCGACAGCGAGCCCGCCACGGGCCCCCGAGGCAGCGCACCCCGCGGGACGCCCCGGAACGAGCGGGGCTGGAGCGCCGCGGGCAGAAGGAGCCGGTCCCCCTCTGTCGCTCTCGACCGCGCCCGGGGTGAGAGCGGGGCCCCGCTCGGGCCGCTCATCCGACACCTGCCGGGTGAGACCTGATGCTCTCCTTCCTCTCCCCCGCTTTCTCTGTGGCTCGCTCTACCCAAGTTTGGAGGGAGAGGGACGTGGGAGGAAGGGGCAGAAGAAAAGGAATACAGGGAGAAGGAAGGAGGGCTGGGGGGGCAGAGGGACGGGGGAGAAGAAAGGGGAATACGAGGAAAGGAGTTGTAGAGGGGAGAGAGGAGCAGTGGTTTTTGGGGGGCCGAGGAAAGGGAAAAATGGGGAGGAAAAAGGGGAATACGGGGAGAAGGAAGGAGGACTAGGTGGGGGGGAAGGCGCGGAGGTTTTGGAGGCAGAGGGAAGGGGGAGAAAGAAGAGGAATACGGGAAGGAGGGGGAGAGGTGGGGAAGCCGAAGCCCCCACGACTCACCTGGGAAGCCGGGACAAGGAGCTCCTACCCTCACGCGCTCATAGTGAGTAAATGGCCGCCCGGCGATTTCCGGGGCTTAAATCACCTCGGCCCCACCCCGCGCACCTGTGTCAGGCCCTGCCTCCCGGGACTCTCCGGGGTTCCGCGTAAGTCAGCTGTGCTTAATGTGCAGGTCAGTGGCAATACCTGGATTTATCTCTTCTATCCCCAGAGCCAAGCAGTCAGTCCGGCATTCCTGCCTACTCTGATGCCAGCCACTGTCTTGTGTTCCAACTCACTCCTCAGATGGAAAAGGTCAGGCAGGAATGTCAGGAAGCATATTTAATAGAGAAGGAATCTTGAACTGCATTCAAGTATTGCCCTAATCTTCCTCAGGACTGGGACCATAACTGCTGAATGCTACTGGCAGTGAGGCTTCTTTCCAGCTGGGTGATGCCGTATCCCAGGCTCCGCGGCGTGGCTGGATGCAGGCTGGACACGCAGGTAAGGCTAGGGCTCAAAAACTGTGGGCGGTGAGGTGAAAGTTTGTTTTGGCAAGTGGTGTCATCTTGCTTGGATGCTGGGGAGCAGGCTGGGGCAGAGCTGCAGGTCAGTGGAACCAGCCCTGCTCCAGCAGTGCTGTCACCATGTCACTGCACTGGGGCAAGCACAAATCTGTCACCTTTAATCTGCCAGAAAACAGATGCAACTCAGACATTATAGATTAGGCATGCAACATGTCATTGGTAACAAAATGAATTAGATAGCAGTGTATATTAAATAAGTTTTTGTAAGTAAAAAAGAAATCACAGAAACAATTACTGAGGAACACATCTGCAGGCTCCGGTCTAGAGGTGGTGGGGTTTTCTCTTACACAGCAGCAGCCAAATTCACCATGTGCAGTGGGAAGGAGTAAATCCCATTAACTTTATGCTCAAACCAGGTCTGCCTTCCTGGTGGTACAGAAAGTGCCTTCAGAGTCAGTGCTGTTAGAAATGAACAACCCCCGTGTTAATTAGGTTCATTAGCAAGTGCACACAAACAGGAGCCAGAACAGAGCTGTGTTCCAGAGTGCCAGATTTCATTTGGAATGCCTCCATTGCAAACAGGAATGCAGAAAGGATGAAAAACGGATCACTGTACAGAGAGAATGACAGGGTTCAGCATGTTCTCCTAAAAGGCTAAATGCCAGCCCCAGCCCAGATGCTTTGTAGCACATGTACAGCTCGGCAGTTTCAGTAGAACGGAGATCTGGACATGCTGTGTCAGGGCTCTGCTGTGCCTTGACACTCTTCTAGTACTTATACAAAAATGCAACATCCAGCCCATACTTCTGGATACAGAACAACAGTGATGTGCTTAATGAAGAGAGTTGCTTTTGAGAGACAGCCTGTGGAGGTAAAGCTTCCAACAGAGCTTTCTCCTACTGTCCTGGTTTAGGAACACAAGGCTCAACGTGCTTTGAAAAAAAGTCTGGTATGAAATTAAGAAAAATGCTCATTTTTCCAAGTATATGATATTTAATTGTAATGAAATAAAATCTGAAAATGCTTAAATCAATTAAGAAGTAAACATGAGTTGTAATACTATACCTGTAAAATGATTAATCCCGTTCATTGCCATTAGAAATTGTGTAAAATATTTATTAAGGGCTTTGCCTACAGAGGCACAACATAAATAGAGTAAGTCCTGCTGAGGTGTGATCAGTTCACAACTGGTGCGGGAACATCAGCAAGGCCACCCCAGGTGCCAGCCCCAGCCTCGGGCTCGGCCCCGCGCTGCCGGGCTCTGCTCCAGAGCCAGCGCCGGGCAACTGCTGTGCCACAAGCCCTCGAGTCCCTCGGGCAGGTGCCCAAGCCAGCAGAACGTGCTTGGAGAGGGAATGGCAGCTGCCAAGTTAATCCACCCCTTCAAACCCTTGGGCATTCTCCACGGCCATGAGGAGCTTCTCCCGCAGGTCCTCGAAAGATTCATACAGAGGTAAGTCTAGGCGGTTAAAGCTGGAAGGGACAAGCAAAGGGTCACTCAAATAATCTATGGGAAAACAGAGTTTTAAAGAACTAGAAAAGATTAAATAATTAGGAGTCTTGGTTAGGAATACAGCTTGTGGTCCACAGTGTTCCCTGCACGCTTCACACCTGCCCAGGGTGAGCTCTCCAGTAACTGTGTGCTGCCTTCCTTTGGAAAGCTGGAAGCAGGAATTTGGTAAGAATCATTTCAGACAGGAAAAAAGCCAACAGAAAGCCCTTCACTGTATTTAGATGATGGAAAACAATCTTTGTCAAAGGACTGATTTCTTGAAGCTCAGCAAAGATATTCTGGATTTAGTGCACAGATCCTTTGGTCTCTGGAGGGGAAAAAGATTAAACATCCAAGAGTAAATCTTCTAAAGGTAAAAAGCTAGCAGACAACTGGAACCCAAAGAGGATGGGTTGATTTTGGAATGTGTTTGGGGTAGTATTGTTGTTTGTGTTTGGTAGGTTTTGTGCTTTTGTTTTCAGGGTTGGTTTTTTTGTAATTTAAGCTCATTATTCTATAGAATTATTAGTTTCACAGAAAGATCCCCTAGTCTGTACTGACAGTCTATTCAGCACCATTTTTCTTTAAAAAGCCACATTTCTGAAATGTAACAGAGCAAGACAAATTTGTACTGGATGCTTTCAATGTTTGCAAAATCTATAAACCAGGGTTAAATTATTTTATAATCTTACATTTGTTTTCAATTCTCCAATGATTTATGGGCTTTTTATGGCTGTTTGGTGATGTCTGACTCGCTGTAGTTCATTACATCCACTTACTAGGATGTGGGAAATAAAATAATATCCTTCAGTTTCTCAGTTTGTGAAGGCACTGGGGACCCACAGAATTAAATGCTGTTTGATGCAGAGCTGAGAATGGTCAGCAGCATGGCCCTTTGGCAGGAGCAGCTCTGGAATTCATGCTTTGGTGACTTACCAGGTGTGAGCCCGGGGCAGCTTATCAGGACTTCCCCACTGCTCTATTGTAAACAGCTGAGGACCATTTGAACCTGGGTGAAAATGAAAACCATATGAAACAGAAACTGCTGGACACTACAGACATTGCCTCAATATTGTTTTTAACGTGAAATGCTGGCATCAATTGTGGGCTGGATTCTTCACCTGTAACAGGTACATTAAAGCAACATGAATGTGGTTCTCTCTTTCCAAGCCCAGTGAGCTGTTTTCAGAGCTTGCATAATGCCAAGGAGCTCAGCTCAGAGATGAGCATTTGTGCATCAGAGGCTGGCTGGATTGCCACGAGCAGCTCACCGTAAAGTTCAGCAAATCCGTTCATAGGCACGCGTGACGTCCCAGTCACAAACTGCAGGAGCCGGATCCGTTTCTCAGCATCCATCAGCAGAACAGCCTGTTGGCAAATGGACACCGTCAGCCTCGGCCTCCTGCCCTGGCCTGGATGGGCCCTAAGAGCAGCCCAAAGCCAGCAGCAATCCCCTTTTGTATGAGCCACCTCTCTGGACACAGTGGATGGTCTCTGCTCCAGGTGCCATCTGGGAGCTGCTCTAGCAAGAGCTACACCTGCCCTCACCTGAGTGAGAGGGGAGCAGGTCCTGCCCCCAGCACAACACTCCCCATTCTTAGCAGTTTGCATGAAGAAAAATGACTGCAAAAAAGGGCAGTAACTTTCGCTTACAGGACCAGTCAGAGGTGGTGCCAGTCTTACCTTCCAGAACCACTGGATAACAGGATGATTTGGGCAGTAACCGTTTTTGTAGATGGTGTGTTGTCTCCAGTCATTGACATCCACATCGCCAAGGCCACACATCAGTAACTGCAGGGAAACACCAGGGTGGGGTGTGAAGGAGCGCGTGCTTCCCTGCACTCCCTCAGGACTCTGACCTCCAGTCATTTGTGCACACACAGGGGACAGACAGAGCTTCTTCAGAGCACTCCAGTCACTGCACAAGGGCTGCACGCTGCCACAATGGGACAGCAACTCAAATGTGACTGGCTGAGGCACATGGCACTTACCCACTAAGCTACTTGCAGGCTTGCAGAGGCACACCCTCACCCACCTCCCTAGTGCAGTTCTTTGCATGCCATGAGTACATTTATTAATTAGGAAGAAACATCTAATTTCCAACTCTGAGCAAGAGAGCTGTGTCTGCACATTCCCGTAGGGAGAGGGATGGATGACTGAAGAGCCCAGAACATGGTGCATCTGTCACAGAACTGTCAGCTTGGGGCACCAAATTGACTCACCTCCAGTTCATTTTCATCGAAAATTTTAATCAGATCAATAGGAAGCAGCTCTGTGAATCCCTAAAAAGAAAAAGAGCAAAGTTAAAACTCTCATCCCACATAAATCCTAATTAAAAACATCAATGACCAAATTACTTCAAGCTCAAATAATTAAACTTGAAAGAGAATGACCTTATTCTCATAAGGGAAAGATGATATATTCTCACACAAGATAAAACTGAAAAATCATAAACGTAAGTATTCTATTTGCATTCCCTGCAAGCTCCCTGCTCCCTTTTCACAGACACCAGTGGGTAAGAAATCAGTGTTAGAAGAAAAATCCCTACTTTGGTGAAAGAAAGGAGCTAAAGAGCCTCACCTCCAGAAAGGCATTCATTTGTTTCTGCACTCTGTTGACAAACCGCCACTGGATGACCAGGCTGCAGAAAGAAACAAAACCCCATCAGGAAAACAAACTCGTTAGCAGGTCTCAGCCAAGGTTCAGCTAACTAAGCAGCTTTCACCAATAAGCTGTTCCAATACAATGGCTGGTGGCTGATGGAATTTTGAAGAAACAAACAAAAACCCCAGTGACTATGACCAAATCCCAGTGGGAATATTTTCGCTCCTGTAGGTACCTAAGTGAGCAGACATTTTATTCTTCCAGAGCACTGAGTGATTAAAAATTCCCAGCAAAGTCTGCAAGCTCTGAGGAGAGCTGTCAGGACAGCATCTCACCTATGAATAAAGAAATAAACTGCAGCCTCAAAGGGACACCTTGCTTTCATTACCAGTCACCCACAGCACAAACACCTCACAGGTGCAGGCACAAAAAATCAGTTCCAGGCATGGAACTGGTCCAGATCCAGGCACTGGAAATGAATTCCCAATTTGCATGAATGTATCAATTTTAATGTCTTTCACCTTGGAAAAGGCCCTGATTTAAGGCCAGCAGGTATAAGTGAATTTAGCATTTTACATCCTGGTAAAGCTGAACTGGGAAAGCTGAAAATAAACCTAGTTTCAGATTTGGCCAATGTTTGCTAGGAATGCTGGCACTGGAATCCTGGCTCTGGTCTGTGACTGGCAGAGGAGGACAGTGGGATGAAGGTCAGGCTGGAGAGCACCTTCTGGCACATGTGAACTCAAGCCAGACGTTGGAGATGCACGTTTCCATGGGGGGAATTCCAGGAGAACAAAGCATGGAATTTCATTTACCCTTTGTTCTTACTGGATATAACCAACGATTAACAGTAAGTTGTTTTTTTTCCAGCAATATCGGATGCTCTTGTGCAGCACAAAGGACAGGAATTGCAGCAGGGTCAATTGTAAGTACAACTGCTCTTTCTCCCCCCCAGGCATGCTCCATAACCATACTTACTCAATGTATTCCCTCTTGTTTTCATTTGTTACCATGATTTCGGACCCATTGGGCTTCAGGTCCACTTGATATGTCTGCATTTCACAAGACCAAAACACCTCCTGTTATTTGAGGACATTTGGGACTTTCTCCCAGAACCCACTCTCCCCGAGCAGCATTCTACAAGCAGTATCAGGAAATCATTAGTAAATTGATTTACACTTTTGAACAATCTTGCACAACAGAACAGAAAACTGGCAGAGAAAGGCTGGCCATTTAGTAATAATATTATTTATAATAACAAAATGATATGTTTATATAACCACTAAGTACGTACTTTACATGTACAAAATTGTAATAGTTTTTATAATAAAAGAGGCTAAATCACATATTGAAACTGCCAAAGCCAACCAGTGTATTACAAAACCTCTCTATCCTGTGGCTTCAATACTCTCCCTAGTTCTCCATGTACTCCATAACCTTATGTTGCTTCAGGAGAAAGGCAGTACACACTGAAAAGTGGATCAGAATGTGTTTGACAGGACACTGAGTGCATAGTTTGAATTGCTGAAGTAAGTTTTTATAAAAAGCCCTATAGTCCCCAGGTCCAGTCGTAGGACCAAGGTCTCAGAAGTAAACAAAGTGCAGACACTAAAAAAGGTCATAAAAGTCTCTAAGCAAATTAATTTAATGTCTACAACATTTTCATTTGTAATGGCAAAAGTCACCCATTGACTGTGACCCTTTTAAAGCTGGCAGCTTCCCCCTGTCATACCAGCTGCCCCTGTGACAGGCAGGACAGAGAGGCCCTCCCTGGCATCATTGTGCCCCTCTCCTCTGAGAACACCCTTGACCTCAGAAGCCAAGCAGTCCCTGGGCTTGCACCGTGTCCCAGCTGGACTGTGGGACAGCTTTATTCCTCCTCATTGCAAGTGTTTAACTCAGCTGCATTTCCAGCTTGTCCCAGCGATGGCACAGCTCCCTGGTGGGAATGTGGCACCCCCAGTCCCAGCTGGGAACACAGCCAGGTGAAGGCTGAGCAGTGCATTCACCACCACGAGACTCTGCTCAGTACTCAGGTACTTGTTGGCAAGAACCAGTTCTAAGATGTAAATAACCTTTACATACCTGTCCAAAGTTTTCCTCGTCTATGCAGAACATGAGATCCAGCTCTGTAGGGTCATTTTCCAGGATCCACTTCAGAGAGTTGTAGTATTCACTATCCTAGGGCAGATCACAATCAGGCAGTTTGAAAATGGGCAATTAGTGCAGAGTTGTAGAAACCCATGGCCTGTGAGACCTGGCAAGGGTTAAATGGGGTCTTACCACTGATTCCATGTCCTTCAGCGTTATGGGCTTGCCCAGCATCATCTTATAGAAAGGTCTGATGAAGAAGCCTGTGAGAGAGAGGAGAGCGTTACCTGCCCTGCCCTGCACCTGCACATTCCATAGAGGTACCACTGCTTGAGGGCACCACCCCTGGCACTTCAGTTTCTACAATTATCCACTAACTACCACACTCCAGTGACCACCCTAACATTAATGGCAGAGAGAGCTGGGAACTGAGCTCAGGGCACACTATCCCATTTAAAATCACTGCTCCTCTCCCCAAGGAGCTGCCTGAAAACCAGGCTGCTGAGCTTCCTCTGCTCAGGATTCCTCCGTTTCCTCTTCTGCACCAGGGCTCAGGAAAATCTGATCAGTAATGTCTGCCTGGTGTGAGACTTCAAAATGCAGCAGAAATTGTAATTAAATCATTCAGCAGTAATTTTACATATCAAAATATGCTGCATTTGACCCCCCTGGTTTGGCTGCAGGTTTTCATGGAAATGACTGATACAAATTCCATGCTTTTCCTTGAGGGACAGTGCTCATGCTGGTTCTGGAGTTTTAACTCGAGTGGAGAATGGAGCAAAACTTTGTACGAAACCCACTTGTTGAGTAAGGCACTGTAATTTTGTGAATCACCATTTAAGTCTCAACAGTGCCAGTCCCAGGCTGTCCCCAGGGCTCCCAAGCAGGTGCATTTCCTTCCCCAAAGCCCAGTGCAGCAGCAGCAGAGCAGGACTCACCGTCCAGCAGCTTCCCGTGGTACACGGCCAGGCCGGCCACCCGGCCAATGAACGTGAAGTACGACAGATGGTCTTCGTTACAGAGACCTGAATTAGGATTAATCTGAAGTGTATAGTTGTCCCTTTTTTGGGGAAAGAAAAAAAATAGCTAAAGAACCAAGTCTTTAAATAAGCACATACTCAGCTATGTTAATAAATGACTTGTGCTTGGTGGCATGTCCCTTCCACAGCGCCATGGGGCTGTGTCCGAGTCCTTTCCAGTCCGTCCCCTCACGGAGCCACTGAGGGCTGAAGGGCTGCCCCAGCAGCCACCCAAACCCACTGGGAGCAAGAGATGCCCTCTCCCCCTGCACTAACGCATTGCTCCAAGATTTTACACTTTACACTGCTGGGAGGCTGCTGCTGTGCCAACGAGCAGCTGCACTCTGAGCTTGCTCTACAGCAGTGCTGGAGCTCTGGGCTCTTCTCTGACATTGGTCCCTGCACCATTACTGGCCTCAAAAACTGCACTTTTGCTGCTCTGGATATTGTCTGAGCAATGGAAATATTTTCTGGGTTCTCAAGGAGAGCTCCAGAGGCTCTCTGAAGGGCAGCAGGAACAGGGCACCCCGGGAAGGAGGAGCTACTTCTGCCCACAGCAACTTTGCCTCTTATGCAAAATGTAAAGTGTATCCCTTGAAAGTACAAATATTTAACGGACACTTACGTTGCTGAGTATTCAAAGAGACCATAGTAAGGGTTAAACATCTCCTTGGACAAGAGAAAAAACCATTCTCTGGCCACACCTCCATAGTCAAGTCCTTTTTCTGACTCAAATTCAATCCAGAGCCTGGCTTTTAGTACATCAGGTCTCTTCACAGACATGATTCTTCTGTAGGACTCCTCAAAAATGTTATTTCTGTGTAATTTCATCTCAAATCTGTTGGGTATGTCAGCCTGTTGAAAGAAGATTAGATTACCCTTGTTAGTCTCAAGAAATAAGTCTTTGGGCAAATTTCTGGTTGACAACAGCCCAGTGCCAGCTCAGAAACCTGGTGCTCCAGTACCCCATGGTTTTATTTCCCAGTGCTCTCCCAGTCCACAGGCTGAGAGCATGGGGGAAACTGGGCCAGTTCCAGAACAGTGCTGCAGATTTCTATGGTACATATTTGATGAAAATGACAAGAAAACTATCAAACAAACAAAACAAAAAAGAAGAAACATTGACTGTGCTCTATTTTAAGGGCATTTGCATTTATCTAGAAAAATGTGAGTCTTAAAGACTTAGAAAAGCTTTTTGTTGAGAAACCCATCAAATTCAAACTTTGCTTCATGTTTTTGGCTCCTGCTTGAGCCCCTGATGAGCAGCACAATGGAGTAAGCTGGCAGGTGTGTCCTGCAGCCCCGAGCTGGTTCTACTCACAGGTTTCTTTAGCTTCTTGCGGAAATAGTCGTATTTCTGCTTGAACTCCCTGGAGTACGGCACCGCCTGTTGGGAGCAGTGGGAGGACGTGTCATTCCTGCTGCTCAGCACTCTGATACCCCGCAGCACTCAAAAGGGATGAACAGCCCACACACTGTGCTATGGGCTCCCCTGAACCCACCCATGAGGCACAGCAGCCAGGAGAGATTTAAAAATCCCACAAAATGACATCATTTTACTCTGATCATTTTACTGATGTTAATATGACTTTACTACAGCCATTTAACAATATTCCTACGTGTTTCCTTTATTTAAACACTATGTGAAATGCAATTTAAGTAATTCTGTTCGTCATGGCACCAGAAATATATTGAAAGCATTCAGATGAATCCTTAGTGCCTCTGTGAAACTGATTAGCTCCTGCTTTCTCTTAAAACCAACAAACAAACCACTGTCAGTTGCTCAAGGGGACCATGATAATTTCATTTCCTTCAAACAAACTTTCTCAAATAGTCTCTCTCATTTATGCTCAGCATTTCTGGGGAGAGGCCTGTCAGCAACTTGCACAGTGCTGTGTGTGAGGATCTCCAGTTTTAAATGCCTGATAAATGAGTAAATCCCTCCAAAAGCAACTATGGTCAAAAAGTGACTATTATTGATATTATTACTAAGCAATTGGAATTTAACCCTGCGGCAGGCTCATCTGCTGTGTCCTGAAACTCTTAAAAGTCCCAAGGACTTGTGCAGAATGAGCATGACCATCCCCAAACCCTGGACAATCTGGGGGACTGCCCAGAGCTTGGTGTGCCATTCCCAGCTTTTTCCAACCTCGGATGTGGACTGTCAGAGCTGCTGATCTGGGGAGCAGGCAGGGCCTGCTGCTGTTGCAGCTGTACCCAGTCAGGATATTTCATGGAAGCAGTACTTACTGGGCCTGTGATGGCTGGGTTCTGCAGTCTGGGGTCTTCCCACTGGGTAATTTTATTATCTGCAAATAACAAAAGAAATGATCCCATGGCTTCTCTGGTACCACACTGTGAATTTCTGTTGGTTTTCTCCTCCCTAGCACTGCTCAGGTCTGTCAGGGTTAGCAAAGGCTTGTGTCTCCCCACCCTCCCCAGCTCCAACACACTGTTTAGTTGAAAACATTCACTCAAAAACACAGAACTACCCCAAAACCCAGGGAACCTGCACTGCTTTGATGGCAACATCTGCAGGAGTGAGTGAACATGTTCATTTGAACATGGGCTAGGATTGGAGATGCACAGCCCAACAGGTAAAGGAACCCACAACTTCTGGCAATGACACCCTAGGTTACTTGGGAAATTTTGCATAGACAGCTGAAGTATCATACTTGTAGATTTGGAGGGAATAACATTTTTCCTAGGCTCTGATTTAATGAGAGGGTAAAGGGAGGCAGAACTGTCTGGTTTGGTGCAAGAAAATCACCCAGTTATGACCAATGGAGATGCTGGCAGGGGCACAACACAGCCCAGTTCTTTCCATCTACAGCTTTGAAGAGCACCAGGAGGGTGACAGGAAAGGTTCTACAGGACCACGGTGGGACTCCCCTTCCCTGCCTCCAGACAGCTGCTCCTCCCAAGATTCTGAACACGACAGAATCACAACAAAACAATGGTGTTGCAACAATAAGACAATGCTCCAAACCCATCCCAGGTGCCACCTGCAAGGGCGAGGTGTTGGCCACCTTGGCCTGCCATCCTTCTGTTTGTTACAGACACTGCTCTGGGCTAGGAACTGGGTATGAGGAATCAAGATTGCATTTTCCACGTCTCTGGAACTGGAAAAGCCCTGTAAGTTTGCATCCCAAGTTGGTTTAAGAGGGACTGGGATCTGAAAGGTGTCATTCAGCAAATGTTAACTGGAGAAAATTCTACATGATTGCAAGCACATTTCAAGGCATTTGATCTATTAGTTAATTTAATAGTAAAATACTATTTCATTTCCCTTCACACACTGAAGCTATTTCTCACTTATGGGAATGCTGCAGGGCTGCCAGCCTGAGCTCCAGAAACCCCAGAGATGCATGGAGCAGAGCTGCTGCCAAGCTGGACACCCAGCCCCACCCTTTCTCTTTTCAACCCCTACACTGGAATTCCCTTCTACAAAGTCCTCTGGTCACCTTCTTGACACCAGCAGCCAGCAGCCACAGTGCCAGTTTTCTGTGGAATCAGAGGTAACTCAAGTGGAAATGACTGACAGTGTGTCAGCTCTTTGCTCTCTGCACTTCAGGGTGTGCGCTGACACCAACGAATCTCAGTCTAACCTTCTCTTCAGTCTTACAGGGACTCCATACTAAAAATGGTTTTCCAGGGCTACAAGGGTCTGGCATGAACCACTTCACCTGGAACTGTAGCTCAGGATTCTCTGTCCTGTCCCAAGTGGACATGAATAACAAACTCATTCTTTTTGAAGAACATTTTCAAAAATTTCACAAATTTGAGTCTTCCCACCAATACAATTCTCTGTCATAAAACAGACTCTCAGGCCTTCGAGAACTCCCACAGCCAGACATTCCCAGCACTGATGGCATCAGAAGGGTTACTCCAGGTTGGATTTAGGCACTCCTGTCAATACATCACAGGGTGAGATAGCTCATGACCAGGTGATGGTATTTTTCATGCCCTTTTCAACCCGAATTCTGCCAATTACTCCCATTCTGAGTAACCCTTTGCAATTCTCCTTCCACAGCCTCTTCCTGCACACTGCAGTGGCCATTTGCAGACTCACCCTGACTCCCCATCCCATTCCAGTGAGCCCCTCTCCCCTCTCCTGCCCTGCTGCTTCCTGCTGAACTAAGGAGCACTCCCTCCTAATTCCTTGTGTAAATCACTGATGCATATTGTGAATATCACCATGTGCAGGTGGATGTGGACAGACTCTGAGGGGAGCCCACTCTGTATCCATCCTCCCTGCCCACGAACCACGGGTTCAGAAAATGGTTGTTTTCCCTTGTGATCCCTTCCAACAGGCAGACAGCACATTCCTGGGAGGCTGCCAGGAATGGCAGCAATGTGCAGGGAACAGGGAACACCAGTGTGTCCGAGGGAGGCCACCAGAGAGCCAGGGAGAGGCGTTCACTGTCACACCCAGCCCGGGGTGCTGCATCAGTGCTCAGTGCTCCTGGGCACAGCACAGGGGCTGTGCTGCCTGCAGGGCACTTTGGCACGTTCTTCCAGGGATGAGGAAAACATCTCAAAAACAGGACAAGCAGCGCTGGAGAACTATGCAGCAGAGGTACAAACGCAGCAGGGAAGCAGGACTGACCAGCAGCTGACTCTGCCACCCTTGTCCTGCTGGTTTTGTGTCCTGGCAGTGGCACAGCCCCTGGCCCTCCCTCCAGGCCCCCAGCCCAGCCACCACAGCAGTGCTCAGGCACCAGGCTGGGACCAAAGGGACATCTGCTACAAACAGGCAGCATTACCAAAAGCTTCCCTGAACTTGTGTGAAAAATGCTATATAAGAAGCTAAATCCACTCAGATCAAAAGAGACTAGAGGGAGAATTCAGATGCACATAAATTTTGCTTCCTAACAAATTATCTGAGGAATTCTAATTAATGTATGACTTCAACATTCCATTTTAGAGACTAACATATGCTCAAATAGCTTTAGGAGACTGAAAAATTAGAGAGTTTTAAGACATTGGGAGGCTCAGCAGTTACACAGGTGTTTTAAATGGGACAGATTTATCCTGTGACTCCTTAGTGGCAGCAGTTTAGAATCATTGGCCATAGTTATATTTCCAGATCTCTGTTGGGAAAAACAATTACAGAAGGGATAAAGGATAATAACTCTGTACCAAGGTTTGGAAGAGAGGTTCATCAGACACTTATCAAGTGTGTTATTTCTAATGTTTAGTTAAAAGTATTTATACCATTTCAAAACTGGTATTACTTTAAAAGCAGTCTTTTAATCATGACTTACTATTGTCACCTCTAAGGATAAGCGTGGGAGTCAGCGATACTGAGGGACAAACCTAATTCTGTCAAGCATGGGTCAGTTTAGGTTTGAACTCTGTGCACACTCCTTTGATGGTTATGAGAGTTAGCTATGGCTGTGAAGAAATGTCTTATCATAAGAAGACCCAGCCCAGCCTTTGTGGGCTGCTTGGTTTCCAAACACCAACAAAACTCACACAGCAGTTCTGAGATGCTCTAGGAAGACAAATCTACAATGAAACATCACTTACACTAAAACTCCACTAACAGAACTGGAGAGTATTAATGGGCTGGTGCAGTTTCACATGCTCTAAATAGGAAATAAGATCAGAATCAGCACTGCCACAGACCTGAAAGCAGAGGAAAGTACTTCTCAGTGCTAATTGCTCCACTGCCTATATGTGGAGCTGTGGCTACAGGATCTTTTCTCATCTTATTTTCTATTCCTAGTTTATATTTTAATTTATTAAGTGCAAATAAGCCATGGGATCATCAACAACAACAACAACAAATCCAAAATATCAACAAGAACAAAATAAACCACAGAGAGGAAATGTTAATGCTTCACAAGTCAGAGAGGGACAAAGCTTGATGAGCCAATTAAAGCAAGCTTCCAGTGAATGTACAGTACCGTAGGAGGGCACTAAGTCTCTGGTATCAATGTCTCCACATATCAACACCTGGCTTCCTAAATGAAGAGTAAAATCACAAAGCTTTCACTTCAATACTTAGTACCTCCCTTTGTCTATTTGCTCTAGTACCTGAGTGCTTACTTACTATGGTCTATATAAAATGTTCTTCCATCCAGGTGTATTCTTTCCTCCCAGCCAGGCTGGAAATGGGAAATAAAAACAAAGAAAAGAGAGAATAAGTGAAATAGTGTCAGTGTCACACAGCCTGAAGCATGCATTGCTCACACCTACTGGACTTGTCTCAAAGATGTCTATGAAGTAGGAAACCCCCAGTGACCAGATGGATAAGAGCAAGGCCACAAATGCAGGCAGACTCAGGCCTAGCTCTTACACAGGTGATTGCATCCTGTGCAGGGAATATGGGGGCCTGAGTGAGCCCCAGGGCACCAGAGGCTCCAAGAAGAGCTGCAGCAACCCGTGCCCAGAGTGGAGCAGAGCCCTGGCACAGGAGGTGTAGGTTAGAACACAGGCACAGCATCACTTACAGGAAGAGGGCCCAAATCGTTGGGGTTCAGAGACGCTTTGGATCTCAAATGCACCGGAAACTTCAGCCGTGGATCCTCCTGGAACACAGGTATGCAACTGTAAATCCAACAGATCAAGGCAGATCTACAAAGTCAAGCACAGACTCTGGAAATCCTTCTATGTTACAGTGATTCTTTTCTTTTCAGAGAATAAACCAAAACATGCCTTATTAGCATTTCTACAGTGCAATGACTTTTCCAGTGCTGAATAAACAAAGGTGATGACTCCATTAAATGTGTGCTATATTCAGGGATATGCTTCTAAACCCACAGGCCTGTTCTTAGGATGCCTGCACTCTTCTACAACTGCTTTTACAACCACAGGCACATTTTTTGCCTCTTTAAAACACAAAGAGAGGTGCCCTGCTGGAACAGGGGCATGCAGCAGGAAGACAGAGGTGGGACCGTGGCCCAGGGCCTGGGCCGGAGCGCCCTTACCCAGGTGGTGGTCTTGGTGTTGTGGTCGATGAAGAAGGGGCGGCCGTTGGGGGCGATGCGCATCTCCCAGCCCGGGGGCAGGAAGCTCTGGGCCCCCTTGTGCTGGGGCTTGGGGGAGTTGTAGGGGGACGGCTGTGGGGACTGGGGGTTGGACAGGGTGTCCTTCACCGCCCTGCGCACCGGAGAGTCCTTCATGCCCTGCGGAGAGCAAACAGAACCATTGCACACACGGCACTCGGGGCTGCAAAACCAACCTCACCTGGCTTCGCAGCAAATAGCTTTTCATTCCTCATGGAATTAAAACCACAATTAAATACTGGGACCGATTTACTACAACTTAATTACCTCTATCTGTGCCTTCTAACATGCCCAGTCCTTTGCTGTAAAGGACATGGCATTCCGTGCCTTTCTCTGCAATAACAATGTCCCCAGTATTTACACCTGACTCTGCCTTCCTCTGCACCTGCCCTGGATGTGTCCACATTTCATTTTGCCAAGGAAAAGACAAAAGCAGTGTTTTGTGCTTCAGGGGCAATACACCTCATTTACAAGAAAGCCTGTAAGTGCAAGGCTGTGTGAGCCACAGCTCTTCAAACTCTTAAGCATTAAGAGGAAATCTGAAGAACTGGCTCTCTTGAGCACAGCCGTGAGTAGCTGAGACAAGAGTTTGAACCACACTGCCACAAGTCAAACACGCACAGGTTTGACTGCGTAGGGAGCCACTTCAGCTGTTCCTTAGGCACGTGGCAGTGACCATCAGTGGCCAGCCTTTGGGAAGACGCCCGGGAGCGATGCAGGGAGGAGCGTGGGCGCGGGAGCGGCCGGGGCTCACCTCGAGCGGCGCTGACAGGGTGACGGTGGGCGAGCTCAGGCTGCGGGGCCGCCGGATCTGCGGCTCGCTCAGGTGGTTGCTGCTGCTCGTGCCCGGCCCCACCATGCCGTCCTCGGCGAGCTGTGCGGAGCAAGGCCAGGTCACAAACGTCACAAACACTGCCCACGGGCAGGACACGATCAAACTGATGGCATTGTTATCATCACTACTGTCCTGAACCAGGTTTCCTTAAAGGCCAAAAAGGGTATTTCATGTAATTCCACTGGAAGGGCCAAGAGCTTACAGCTCTATTAATGGCTCGAGCCAACTTTCACATTTAATCCAAAGGACACATTTGCCTCCTTTTAAGAGCCCTTCTGCATCTCTGCAAATTCCTTCTCTTGCAGCAATCACCTTAACCCTGTGCCTTAACCAAAAACATCCCAAATCATTGCAGCTTTTTATGACTCATCTGTATTGTCATGACAATGATTAGGATATTTCCTTTCAATTTCAGCTTTCTGGAAGCTGCCCCAGCTGAATGCCCCTCAGGCCAGCCAAGTGCTGGCTCCCAGGAAGAGCAGGGTACCTGCATGATGGGCCGTGTCCACGTTGTGGTCCGGTTGTTGTGGTTGACGTAGTAGGTCCGGCCCTTGGCGTCCTTGCGCTCCTCCCAGCCTGAAGGCAAGCCCGGCGTGGTGTGCACGTAAGCCACAGAAGGCTGCTCAGGCAAGAAATCATTGCATTCTTATTTTATTATAGATAAAAAAACTTTACATTTTAAACTCTTGCTTGTAAAAAGAAAAGCAACTTGTTAACTTAAACTCTTCTTAATCACAACAACCATATGGAAAAATCCAGTTTCTGATTTAATTTAATTCAGGCTCTTTATCATGTGCCTTTGAATCAAATAATTTTTTTTCTCCCAAGAGATCTTTTGGGTCAGTTTGACACAGATTCAGCAAACAGACAAGTTTATATGCCCTCAAACATTCTATTTTGTTACACATAATGACAAAAAGGAACTCTATGTTTTAGTGAGTTTTCCTTAAAAGGCTGAGGTTTCTTCCTTTTATCAGGATGGCTAAGTAAGAGTTAAAAAACCATAGAGTCTAGATCACCCAAGTCCTGCTCTCTTCATTACCCCAGGGTATCTTGATTCAGTTGCCAGAAACTACTGAGGGGTTAGAATGTTAATCATTTTGCTCTGTCACAAATGCTGCACTCAGGGCTTCTGTGTCCCAAAGACACCAGATAAGCCCAAACTGAAGCCTCAACTTCAGCAGGACAGAAACTTCTAGCAAAAGCTCCACAAGCTCCCTGTTCTAAGAGAAGCATCCAGGCAAGGGAAGAGTCCCGTCCTGCTGCCCACAGGAACTGTCCCTGTGTGTGGCTGACGTTCTCCCGTGTCCGTCCTGTCCCCAAAACACCCAAGCACGAGTTCATAGACACGAGCTAGGAACTGGAACCAAGGGGGATGAAAGACCTGCCTAATTCAGAGGCTGAGGCACTACAAGCTCTGGGCTTTTGCCATGAAACAAGGCAAAAGGCTCCTGCTGAAATCCAGGACACATCCTCTTCCTCCCCACTACATTCCTTGCTTCAGCAAGATAATGCAGTTAATTAGGTTAAAGGTTCAACATATATAATTAGAATAAACTTCAATATAGATTAAACCCACTTTCCTTGTATTACACTTTCAGCAAAGCATACCAAGAATTTTATGGAATGATCAAACTACAGTCTTGGACTGCTGCGAAACTGCTGGAAAATGAAACTGGCATTCAGTAAGACCATTAAGAGCTCTGTGCTATATCACTGTACCCCCAAGGCTCTCAAATTAAGACCAACTTTAAGAATTAAAATGAATTAGTCTGGAGGAGAGTCATGGGAAGACAAGAAGACACAAGATGCAAACACAGCTACATGTACAATGATTTGATGTCTCTAATCACTGCAGCTTCCGGTACCTAAAAGAATTAGCTATTGTAGCTTTCAGGAGCCCAAGGCATTTACTTAGTGCACAGCTTTGTCATAATTCAATGTCACATCCAAGTCCCTAAACCATGCCAGTATTTGAGTACAATTGCAGTGTTTTGAGAAATGTTGAGAAAATTTGGGACAAAAATATTTAAGTTTTCATTCAATAGCTGTATTTCATTCAACACATGGCTGCTTTTTTTTTTCAAGTTCCTCATTGTACAAGGCCTAAATGTTCCCCCATTTTATCCAGAGATAGTGCTTGATAAAGAGTTTTATTACCGTTGGCTCCTCTCCCCCTGTGACAGTTGAAGAACGAGCTCTCCTAGAGGGACCATTCTGCTGTTAAATGATAATTAAAGTTACACAGATTTACTGAAGAAGGTCACAGGTTACTGTCACATCTTTAGGAGCAAGGCATCAGACACATTTGCCAAGAGAGAGCAGTTAGATGGTAACAGCAAATCTGAAAATCATCAGTCACTGGTTACCAAGGCAGAATCCCAGAGGAGCGCTGCATTTAGGAAGAACGCGTACTCAGTTGCCAGAAGAGGAACGATCATTAGCTCAGGAAGGATGAAATGTGGTTAAGCTCAGGTAAGGTGATGTTTAGGGCAATGCTCAGTGGTGTCCCTCAAGAAGCAGGAGCAAGGCCCCTCTCTTTGTCCCCAGCCCACGCCCGGCCCCTGGCCCCAGCATGCCCAACACAGCAAGAAAGCAGCCCAGCAGCCCCTGTTCCTCCTGCAGCAGGCACAGAGCTGCACTGGGACTGTGCCCAGAGCCAGGGACAGTCCCAGGGCCTCAGCTACACTAAAGTGCTGCTACAGCCAAGAGAAAACCTCTGTGGTTTCTGGAAATGTTCGCCCAAGAGCAGCAGAGAGAACAAGCGACAGACACACCAAACTTCTTTGTATGCACAGGTTTTCTATTTGCACATTCACATGGGACATATTTATAACTTTTAAAAATGAATAAAAAACTCTTGCAAGAGAAGTATGATCTTTTGAAAGATTCTTTTGCAATCTGACCAGTTTTATTCAAAAGCACACATTGCACACTCCTATTTTAAGTGGTCTCTGTACCTACTGCTGAGAGGTGGCAGAGAGAACAAATCTGCCACCTCTGCAAGCCCTGCATGTGGGCTGCAGGAGAGGCACCACGTTCTGTCAGCTGGAGCACAGTGTGCATGGTTCTGATAGGAGAGAGAAGCTTTGTTTACAAAACATCTTTGTATCTTTCAGTGTTTGAAAAATCTCCTTAAATAAACCTGCAGAAGTTGCCTCCTTTTCACTACAACCAGGCAAAACACCAATCCTTTAAGACTTTAGAGAGATTTATAGATTGCATACAAAATCAATTTATGTCTGCTATCAGTCCTGTGGCTGCTCCAGTTCCAGGTAGAGCTGGCTCTCCTGTCCTCTCCTCCTTTGGAGGAGTTTCTCCACTGAGTGCACACAGGAGTGCAGTAGCCTAAATTTCCATGGTAAACAACTGAGGAGAGGGTGACTTGCTCAGTCCCCAAGCATTTTTCTGTCTCAGGAATCTCCTCCTTTTTAAGCTCACATGAATTTGGTTTGGGACAATCAGATGCCCACCTTGGTGCCTGGCTGGAGCTGGCCCAAGGCAAGGTGTTATTCAGAATGAGAGAATCCACCCAAAAAGGAAGGAGCTCTGGCTTACCAGGGATAACTGGGACTGCTCAGCGACTGCGTCTGTCACACTGCAGGACCTCAGTCGTGAGGAAGGTTCTCTTTGCTGCAAGGAAAAAAACAGAAAGATGTCTCCACGTTAGGGTGTCTTAAAACATGATGTTTATTCAGAAAATTCAGTAATTACAGGTACTAACCTCTGAGAGCTCAAAGTCTGAAAAATTAATTGATTTAAAAATGTATGGTATTTCTTAAAAACAAAAAAATCTGTTTCAATCTTCCTCTTTGCTGCTAACTTTTGAATTGGTTGTGTCTTTTCCCAAGACTGTGAACTAGAAACAAACCCCCCTAAAAAGCAGACACACATCATGTCTGACACTACAGTGTAATTCCTCCCCACCAGTCCAGCTGGGCACTCCAGGGCTGAGCAGTGTTTAGGAAAACACAGCACTGACACATCTGCAGTAAAACCAGTGGGTGCTATCAAAACTGCAGTTCTCAACCCAAGCCCACATTTCAGATGACAAGTTACGTACAATCAAAGAGCCGAGTTGTTCCCCATTGGAATCAGGAGTGACCTGGAGTCTTCTGCTCAGCTCCTCAGACAGCTCCTGAGGACTGGTCCGGGACACCGGAGATGCAGGAGGAGGTGGCAGTGACAAGCTCAAGGAATCCCCACTGGCACTTGCCTCCTCTGAAATGGTTTCCCAAGGCTAACAAAAGAGAAGAAACTAAGTTCAGATTTTATACAGACCAAGTCTTCTTTCCCTTTGCCTTCTGTGTGATCATCTCGCTGTGCCCAACACACAAACAACACCTTCTCTTCACCCTAAATCAAGGCACTACAGAAAGCTAAAGCACAGGGCAGCTACAGCCAGTCCACTTCCCTTTTTTATCATTTATTCCACTGTTGTTTAGAGCAGAATATGAAAGTGTTTCTATCAGTGTATGTAAGACCAGCAATTTGGAATGATAAATGTTTCTCCCAGCACTGACATGGGACTCAGTGCTGCCCATAGGCCAGCAGGCAGCTGCAGCTGCACAGGAGCCTGGCAGTGTGCCTCTGGCTGCACTGTCTTTGTGCTGCTGGCATCTTCCCAAGCAATGTCCACAAACGCCGTGTAAAACCACGACTTTCTGTGCAGCTCCCATGTGAGAAGCACAGCAGCTCAAAGTTTAGTCAGCTCCTCAAGCCCAAGGCTTGGGCTTACCTCAGGAATGTCTCCACTCTCCGCAGGCTCTGGCTCCAAATCCTCGCTGATGTGGCGCCGAGAGCGGAAGCGCCTGTGAGCTGCCTCTTGGTTTATCTGTCTGATGTTGTTATCTGACTCGGAGCCCACGTCGCTGCAGGGGGGGAACCCAGCATGGGAAGGAGCAAAGAGAGAACAAGGAAATAATCCAAGTTAAACTAAGCCCCCCATTTTGTCCACTGCCTTCAAAACCTTGGTAATGCTTTCGATTATAAAAATCATCATTCATGCATGTATCAAGCTTCATAATTAGGAGACTGTTTAATCCCTCAGTTGAAAGAAAATCAAACTGGAAGCACTTCACAAATATCACAGAACATCAGGTTGGGAAGGACCTCAGGGGTCATCTGGTTCAACCTCTGCTGGCAGGGAAACCATGGCCTGGACAAGATGACCCAGCACTCTGTGGAGCCCAACCATGAATGTGCCCAGTGCAAGGGGGATCCAGCACTTCCTTGGACATGGTTTAGCAGCGGCCTTGGCAGTGCAGGTTAAATACATGATCTCACTATAACTCCTAACACTGTCAGTTATTCACTCTGTAAAATGTAAGCTTGCCACAGCTTTCTAAAGCTAATCTTGAAAAGATATTGCCACAGAAGTCTCTGACTGCACATCCTGGGAATGAAGCCTATTCACAGAGTAATAACCAGGATCTCCTCAAAGCCAATGTGTTCAACTTCATTTAAATTTAGTTGAGTTGACTTTTTTCCTTACCTCTTCAACAGTCTCTATAAACAAAGGAATTTCCTCCTGTCAAATTACTCACTGAAAAATTCCTTATCTGTCTCCTAATATTCTAGGGTGGTTTGTTAATGCACTGCCTTCCCTGGCATCCCAGAGCTCCTGGCATTTCCCAGAATACTCTGTGTCTCTGTGATCTGCTGGGGGCCAGCAAGGTCTCTCTCAGGCAGAAACAAAGCACGCTTTCCTTTGTGCCTCGAGCCCCAGCCTGGCTCTCCATCCCCCCAGCCCCAGCTGCTTACATGAGGCTGGGCCGGTGCCACTGGGTGCTCCTGTTGTTGTGGTTCACGTAGTAGGTTCTCCCCAGGTTGTCCACCTTCTCCTCCCAGCCAGGGGGCAGCGGAGGAGGCGGCAGCTCCTCCTGCCGAGACGCGGCATCGCTGGAATCCACCACGTCCCAGCCGTGCTTAGGAAGGAAGGAAAAGACTCTGTGGTTACAGTGTGCACCTCATTTCAATGAGAAAAGAGCTAAATCCCCAGCGGTCTGTTGAAGAGGGATCTCCAAAGGTGGCAACTCTGTTTCCAGGGCTTTATCCTTCAAGTGCAGCTGACTCTACAAGTTTTCTTGAATCCTTCCTTGAGGATTCAGCCTTACCTCAGAGTCATCCCTCTGATCACTATTTTCTTCCTCTTGGCCACCATTTTTGGGCATATACGCCATCTTCAGTCTCAAGAAACCCTTCACACGAGATTTGTGGCTACAAGACAAGGAAGTACATTGCATTTAAGAACACTTAAATAATTGCAAATAAAAAAATCATGAAGTAAGAAAGGCTTTAAAGTCCTCAAATGTTTTAAAGGTCCTTCCTCTCACCTTCTTGGTCTGAGGAGGAAATCCTTAAATGTGTACGGCCTCTCCATGGTTGGGTCTTCAGTCTGTAAGCAGTGGAGAAAATAGCAAATTAATGGGCTTGCCCACAAGTCCAGCCATATAAAGAACATTCACACATCAGGCTGACAGATTACATCATTCCTAAAGCCTGGAATCTTGAAAACTTTCTATTCCTTGAGAATTTCAGCTTTCTTACCAAGTAAGACACATCCTTCCCATGTGCAAGCACACAGCTGCTGTGGGCACAGAACTAGGAATTTCAGATGCCAAGGGAAAAGGATGATGAATCCATACACACACTTCCCCTGCTGATTGTCTGGGGAGCCTTACTCTAAACTTAAAGCATGAGCTGTGTTACACTTGGCAGCCAAACCCCACACAGCCTCTCCTTTCAGGGCCTGACCCAGTGTCCGCTTTCTCTGCCAGAGACACGCTGCCCAGAGATGGCAGATCTGAACAAGCTCACCAGCACACCAAGGCATGCAGGATCCTCACTGCTGCTCAGTGCTCAGCTGGAAGGGACGTGCTCCCAGGGAGGAGTGTATCATTTACCCACATTCTGCCCAGAGTAATTAGCTGGTATTGGAGAAAGGAGGACTTTGACAAACAAACCAGCAGGATGAGAACGCTGATTATTAATTTGTTAATAAATACATCCCAATGGCTCCTACCAAGGTAAGGAAGGGTGAGTGCAGATGTACAGTGTGCCCCCACACCTCCCCAACAGGTAACTCTCTCCCTGGAACGGGGCAGAGCAGGCAGGGAGTGCCTGCAAGGGCCTTCAGTGCCACAGCTACTGAAGGAAGGACTGCTCTGAGACACAGCAGCTGTGCCACGGAAAATGTCTGAGGAGCAAAGGACTCTTCCCACTGTCCCACGAGGGCTATTCAGATCGTGTCTGTGCACAAGGATACATAAATGGAGATACCCACACAAGCCCAGGCCAGCTTGTGCACAGCACAGCTCCCATGAGAAGGGAGCCACGCATTTGTCACCACAAGGTGTTCCTGATCCTTCCCTTGTAGCTTTCCACTGTTACAGTTTATAACCCAACACACTCTAGATCAACCATAACAGACACATTCTAAACAAGCATCACAGTGCAAGTTGTTACAATTTTTCTCCTACAATAACATCCATCAATAGCAAGAGGTCAGAATTGGACACAAAAAGCCAGTTATGCTCAACTGACATGTTAAGATTAACATGCACAACATTTAAAAAATATGAACTACATTCAGCCAATGTTAGTCATCCAAAACAGTACATAATATCAGAAGTGTTTGTACCAAGGCTAATGCAATCACCGTATATACATACACATATATATTTATTCTTATTTATAAATCTATAAATAGAAGTTGCACTTAATTTAGCATCTAATTTTACAGCCCATGCAGAATCCTGGCTGCTGGGGGGAAACCAGACAACTTTACAGAATTACAGAACCAGCTTTACTCTGAATTCCTCCATTAATTAAGAAACAGAAACAAACATTACTACCTTCAAACCAAACACCTCAAATGTCTATTGACAATAAAATGATTCAAACCCTGTGTCAAATTACTTTCAATTGATTGCTATTGAACTCTTACTGTTGGCAAAGAATTCAATTGCAGCTAAAATAACAAACAGATGACATAGTTCTGGCAGCCTTTTGGCTTTTCATGCATTTGCTGAAGCAAACCTGCTCTGCTGAAGCTTTTTTTGCACAGAAAGTGCATCCCTGTCCATGCACGGCTGATGCATCTCCCTGTCCCTGCACAGGGGAGGCCAGGTTGTCCACAACAGTTTATTTTAGGCTCTGCTGGGAGCACTGGCTTTAAGAGCAAGTACACAGCCCCAGGGGTTTGCAGAGATCTGGTGCTTACCGGGAGGTGACTGAGCGGCACATCCACCTGGCCCAGGAAGTCGTCTCGGGTCTGTCACACAAAAACAAACTTACATCAGAAAAGCAAAAATAATAACTATCCAGCTAGTCACAATGAGACAAAAATAAAGATGGCCGAGTACCATTATTTTAGGAAACCCTGGTTTCTACCCCCTTATCGTTGCCCATTATTTGTTGTTGTAATTCATTTATCTCAGCACGGTATTTCTCGTGGCACTCCAAACAGGTTTGTGAGCCCACAGCACGTGTGGTGGTGCTGACACATTCTGCTTGGGGGAGCCATCAAACCAACCCAGAGCCCCCCAAGCACTGAGGAGCCCCAGGTGGTTTCCTGCTGAAGGAAAGGCCCAAGCCTTCCGTGATGGACTGCCAGTGCTACACCTGCCCACGGTGGGAGCACCCCAGGCAGCAGGGTGAATTCCAGCACTTGGGGCCCTGCCTCGAGGGACACTTGGGACTCACTGGGGCAGGAACTGTCACCATCAAGCACTTGTGTTCTTCCAAACCCCAGGGAAGGCAGCTTCTCTTCAGATACTGTTTGTGACACCAGATATCAGCCCCAGTGATTCCCAAATAACCTGCTGCCTATTTATAACCATGCTATGCATGGAATTCCAGGAAGTGCATGCTGCTGCTGCACAGCCAAGTTTACATATTTCTCATAGCAGAGCATTAAGTTTAATATTAAAATTCATATTTTATATGATAACCTCATAAGAATTCTGTTTCTACTACAAAGATAGGATGACATTTTGTGATCCCCACAGAATGGACACATCCTGCTGTGCTGGATGCTACAGAAAAACACAAAAAGCACTAAGGAGACTGTGGTTTTTCCAATTTCAAGTAAAAAATAGGGAGTAGATTTTTCATTACAGAATTTTGACTGTTAATCTACTTCCTAGCAAATACTAGAAAAACCTGGTAGCATGCCCCATTTTTAGGAAATCAGCATGGCAAATCCCAAGTACTCGCCACCTCCTGCTTCAGTACAGTCACCCCAGTAACAAGTACTCTGAAGAAAATACACACCTATTGCTACATCTCTTCTTGCAGCTTTTAGCTCAAGAAAAATACAACTCGTGGATACAGGAAATGTTCAGGTAGGTTAGAAACAGCCTCAAAGAACCCGATCCAACAAAATATGCTTGTAGCTTACAGTGGAACTGGAAACCCCTCAGTCCCAGCCAGCTCTGTAAGCAGAATCACTTCCTCATCTAATTCTGCATGCATATGGTCACCTTTGCCAGAACTAGGGCCCTTGTAAAACTCAGTCTTTATGTAACATTTGACTGTACACATACATCTGTAAGAAAATGGGGGAGGCTACTATATTAATATTGGTATTCAGTATTTTTGTCTGTGAAAAGAATTTTCTCATGCAAGCCTCCACAGCTCTACAATTTAGGCATTCTCACTCTGAGGAAGCTGAGGGTGCATATCTTTCCCAGCAACAGTCCAGAAAGTGCAGTTTAAGTTCACCTCAGTAATCATGCAGGATCAGGCCTTGGTTCAAAACTGACATGCCAGGAGTGCAGCAGAGCTGTGAGAGCTCTGCTCTCCCCAGGTGTGGGAGTGCCCTATAGAGTGCCAGGGATGAGCAGAGCAGCAGCCCCAGCCAGCACCTTGGTGCAGCCCTGTTACATCAGGAGCATCACCAGCCTTTTCTGGATCATGATGCAGTGCTTTAGCTATGTGGGCTGAGGTTAAACAACAGAGAAGCCGTGGCAGGGAAATCAAAGTCGTGCAAGGCTCTGCAGGCAGGGAAATGAGATTGCTGGAATGGAATCAGGGAAAGCACGCTGACATTTATTCAGCCTGAATTTTCCAAAGGTACTAAGTACGTTCTTTCAACTGGCTGATCCCAGCAGCACTTACACTCAAGAAGGCATTAGGCCTGGCAATATGTGACATCATATTTTTGCTTTAATGATTTTCCTAATGTTATGGAAAAAAGCAAGATCCACCGTAAGAGTTCTAAGGCCACTTTTCTGTGACACAAGACTGTTCTACTAGGTAATAATCAGAATCCTGAGGGGAAACATGGCTGTGTACTGACCAGAGGGAACAGTAAGGTACTTCATGCTTAGGCCCCTGACATGCTTATTAGTTGGACATTAACTACTCCTAACTCCTGCAAATTAATAATCATTTACACCTACACATGTCCAAGTACTTTTTCCTTGCTGAGACCAAGAACCTTCACACCTGCTTGATTTTCAAGCAAGACGTTTGTTTATAACAGAAAGGAGAGCCAAGATGATATTGACTTGTTTATGGGGATCAGTCACTAATATTTACTGCCAGATATTTATGGTGGATAATTTAAATTGCAGTCAGTTGAAAACCCAGTGGGTAGCTGGTAATATGAACTCTCTGGGTGAAATTTCAAGAACACAGAAAAAAGCTTGAAAAGTTTGTTCCATGCTTTATTTTTTATTTTATTTTGTTTGTATTCTGGAATTCTGCACAACGATTTGATTAGAGCAAAAACCAGAGAAGCCAGAACTCCAGCACTACTGGCTGCAAATGTCTGGTCAGAAGGCCAAACCCCATTAAATTTAGGAGCAGAACAAAAGGCAAGGAAGAGTTCTGGCCAGCTCCAAGCTCCCAGGAAGCCTCTGCAGGAGCCTGCCTGTGCTGGGAAGGGAACACACGGTGCCAACTCCCCCATCAGCTCCGTGGAGAATGGAGCTGGCCCTGCCAGCCGGCGGCTCCGCATTCTTCCCTCACCCCCTCCCTCCCCTTCCCGCATCTGTTTTGGCTGCACCTGGCACAAGGAGCCCAAGTGATGTCACCTGCCCAACCAGGCCCTCTGGAAGCCAATGCTGGGACACAAACAGTGCCCAGCACAGCCAGCTCGGCACCTGGGGGCACGAGGAAGCCACAGCTCCGGCTGCCATCCCCTCCCAGGCCTTCCTGAGCAGGGCCAGGCAACGGCACCGAGACATTTCACAGGGATCGGGTCCTACAGAGGGATAAAGGTGCATCCACTCAGGTCCTACACTGGGATAAAGGTGCATCCACTCAGGTCCTACACTGGGATAAAGGTGCATCCACTCAGGTCCTACACTGGGATAAAGGTGCATCCACTTTACAGAAACTCTTCTCTCCCTCCTCTTTTTAACTGAACCTTCATGAAGGGACAACAAAATACCCAAACCCCAGCACAATGCAATGTTAATTCCCTAAGGAAAAAACACTGTGAGGCTTACTGGGGTGATGGCAAGAGCAAGAGTAGATTGATTTCAGTTCCCTCACTGAATATAAAGCAGGTAAGGTTTGCTGTCCTGTAAGACATTTGCACTGGGGCGCTGCTGCAAGGCCAAAAAGATATTAAAAAATGGTGACATCAGACCAAAACAAATCTGTTAAGACCAGTTCCCACAGTGCAATGTTTCCTGGAAGGTTTTCCCTACTCAGCCAGCGTGCCATTCCCCACATCTGCAAACAACAATAGAAAATTGTATTTCACTTGCTCAGTTAAGATCAGGTATTTTTATACAGTAAATTAAAAACATGTAATAGACCTCAAATAATGTCACCGCAAATTAACTGATTACTGAATACCTCTTTTTCATACTTCATGTGTTACTAAACCCCTTCAGAAATTGCTGGAATCCAGCCTCACCTCAGAGACAAGGCAACTGCTCAAAAATGGAAATAGAATTTATTTCGTTATGCAATTTTTATGCACGGAGCTGACTCACAAAAGTATACTTAGGCCCCGGATAACATCCAAGCTAATAATTAATTATGTTTTAAATTACATGCAGGGTAATTCCTAATATTTCTCATTTTACCTGTTCTTTTTTAATGCTGTAGGTATGACAGCACATGACTCACTGGTGAGCAAAAAGGGCAGAACCAAGAAGAATCTGTGATTGCTTCTGTCTCTTACCATGTGTTCATCGACACAGAGTCAGCATCAGATTTATTTTCTAAAATAAATCCCAGGTTAAAAGGGAAGCTGCAGCTTCCCACCAAAGCACTGACAGCTCTGGACTCACACCACAGCACAAAGTGCAATTTTCATTTTATTTGAACAACTCATTCCTTTGCCTTCAGCTCTGGAAGCTTCTCCCATATACCCTTTTAATTTTTTCATTCCTTTCAGAGACAAAATCCTGGCTGGTCATAATGCCAGTTTATTTTATTTTTCTGTACATAACTGCTGACTTTTGGAAGCTCCCAATGTCATCCTGGTATTGACCCCGGACTTCAGATGAAGACATTACATACAGTAATGTATTTTACAATGAGACTTAACCTGGAAACTCACTAAACAGGACAGATTTGGCTTTGGAATAGCTGCTGAACTAAAAACTTCAGTTCGTGTGCAGAACTTCTGTTCTGTATATGTGTACAAAACATGCACATTCTGAAACTCATCATTACTTGACAGCTTTTCTCAAATAGAAAACCAGCTGAAGAGCACAAAAAGCAATCAACACTCTCTGCTTTCTTATCTGTAATTTTCTGTGGCCAGATCTGCAGCAAGGCAGCTCTGGCTGGCACCTGCAGCGTTAAACCCGTGTCAGCATTTCCATTATAAATTCTCCACTTTAGAGATTGCTGTGTACCCAAACTCACACACAGATTTTCCATGCAGGAGCAAGGAGTTTATTACTGCTATTTAAAAAAGTGATACTATTTCCATCTCTGCTACTCCAAGTTTTATTCTGGTTTCTTCACAGAGAAGTACCGACAGATACAGTTTTCAAGGAGAAAAAGAAAAATGCCTGACACAAAATTCAGAATCCCAGGGAGCTCTGGGAATGCGGAGGGATGAGGTAAAAAGACAGCACTGCCAATTCTTGACTCTCTGAAAACTTGACTAAAAGTTACAGACGGGTTTCTTAATTCTGCAAGCTAATTTACACTACTTGCCATGAATTATCTGTCTCCCACCCAGAGAGGGAGAAGAAAAAAGGTAGAATTTATTCAGGTCCTCGGTACTGGCTGCCTTGAAAACCAGCTCCTGCTCTGCCCAGGTCTGAGTGTGCCCCCCTGCGCCCTCCCCAATGGCCAGAGGGCTCCAGAACAGGCCTGCAAGCTGATGGTCACAGAATCAAGAAGGGTGATTTCAGGTTGACAAGAACTGATTTTGTCCTTAACAGAGACCCAAGGAATGGAATTCATCATCCTCTACCTGCAGCTGTCAACAAAGTCCTTATCTGCAGAGAGCAGAGGCTTTCCAGATGGCCATCTGCACTCCTTGCAGGGCAAGCGGAGAGCCAGGAAATTCACTGCACTATTCATTTGAACCATTTAAACCTCCAGCTATGGCCACGTGAATTATTTCCTAGCAATGCCTGTTAGGGGTCCAGGTAGCAATCCCTGAAGCAGGAGCAATATTTATTTTAAAATGATTTCAAAGAACGGAGAGGAAGAGCTGAGCTGTGAGAAACGCAGGCTTGCCAAACCCAGAGGTGCCACTTCTGTTTGTTTACTAAATATAATTCAGTCCTACTCCTGCAACACTTTGTTAGGGCACGCTGGTTTTTGCTCACAAAGATGCCTTTGTCAGCTCTCTCCAGCAGTTGTCCAAGACATTTTTGAAGTGTTTCCCACAAATCCAGCTCTGCACTCACAGCTCCCAATGATAAACAACAGCAGTATGTGGGATATGCACAGTGCACAGACATTCTATTGCACGGCATATAAAATATCGCAGCAGGCAAAAGAATTTGCAACAAGGCTTCCAAATAAAATTTTTCACAGCTTGACATGAGCGTAGCCTTTACTTAATATTTTACCCTGTCTGGTAATGAAAGACATCCTGCCTGCCCCAAAGCACTTGTCTAAAAGAGCAGATATTCGAAAGGTCACAGCCACTCGGAGCAGCAGGACTGCAGACGCCCGCTCGGATGTTTGCTCTGAGATAAATCAGGCTGCAGCAGCTGCTGCTCCCAGCCCCGGCCCAGGCCCTATATCAATCACATCCACACAAACTTCTTGCACTGGGACACACCACAATTATTTTTCTTTCACACTATCAACTATGGCAACCTCTCCCCTCAGCTCAAGAGTATTTCAGGCACTCCCTTACTCACATCACAGATCTTTCAAACAAACCTCTGTGGGACAGATTAAAAATGGCACCTTAACAAGTAATGTTCTGTGGTCAAAAAATGCAACTAAACTCGCACCAAAACGCTTCCAATCCCCCACACTTCCCATGGCATCCTGCCCAGTCCATCACCTCTACCCACAGTATTTCTGGATTTACTACAAGGATAAGAAACACCCCAAAAATGTTTAAGTTTCAGTTAGTTCTTTTCCTTTGAGAGTGTCTGCCCTGCAGGATGCAGTGCCACATGGGCTGGGCACCTCTGTGCCTGCCATGCTGCACAGCTGCCTCAATCCATTCCTCACGGTCACTCAAACCAAGAGCAGAGGAACAAATTTCCTCATTCTCCTCTGGGAACACTGAAGCACGTCCTTGGGATGGGAATTGTTACTACAGGGGGGATGAAAGCAGGGACTCTGAGGGGAGATGCTTTAGGAAAATAAGAACTGCTGCACAGACCCCAGGGCACATCTCTGCAAACCTCTGCTGCCTCTGTGCTGGGTCTGACACCCACAGCTACTTACAGAACTGGCCGTAGTGGGTCTGCATGAACGGCTGATCTGGGAAAGGAGCAAGGGATAATAAAGAGGAAAGGAAAATCAGACATATTTTTCTGCTCCCTTATGTGTCCTGGAACCAAACGTGTTCCAGGAAGGGATTTCTTTCTATTTTACGCTTTCAAGAGCCCCCAGAAAGAAGGCTGGCAAAGCACGGCATCCACAAGCTTTTCCATGGGAAAGCTGCAGAGTCAGCCCTGGCCTTGCTGCAGGGAGCAGCTGTCCCTGAGCTGCATTTCAGTGCCTGAGAGCGCAGGAGCCATGGAGCCCGTGCCACAGCTGGAGCCAGAGCTCGCTCTGCTAAATACAGCACCCCCGAGCCGGGAACTCGAGTGGGCCGTGTTGGATTGCACAGCAAAGCAATTTAAGCAAATGACTAATCCAAACCCTTCAGTTTCGTTCCTACTTTGGGCTTTGAAAAAGTGGCTGAAAAACATCAACCATCAATCCTCACCTGCTGTAACAACGCAAACCCAGAAGATTAATTCTGCCACCCTAACACCAACTTGAAGCAAATCCAAACAAGAAGACTGTTTACTGAGTTGTGCCAAGCCACTTGCACTTGGATCAGGACTTGTGGCATACAAAAGGCATGACATGTTTTTCACTTCCAGAAGGAAGAAAGAAAAATTAATATAAGAAATTACTATAAGAAATTACTAAAAAAGATTCTTTTTTCCTCAGACTTCCTGGTACCTTAACTAAGTCAGTACTTTGATTGAAATCACCCTAAGATTCCCAGAGTTTTAACAACTACTTCATTACAATACTTTTTTGGAAGTGTGTAGAGGTACACGTGTGTCCATTACATTTAGAAAGTGCCAAAGTATTCTGATTTTTAAAACCAGAGTGTACAAAGAGTTCTTCATGCAGTAAGATCCCAGCCAACTGAACTAACAGGAACATTTAATTTGCTATTTGAATGCTCTGATTTAAAAAAAATCTTTCCAGCTGACATAACAGTGAATTAAGAAACATGTGACAGTAAGATCCGAAAATATGACTCTGGATGTAATCTTAACTGAGAGCAAAGTTACATTAGATTAGAAATAAAGCTGATTTGTGGTTTGCTCCACAGAAAGGCAGAACGTTCCAGCACTACCAATGGAAGTGCTGCAGTTGGCTGCAGCCTGGCAGCCTTTGTAAGGCAATCTGAGTTTCAGCAGCACAGCACAGCACAGCACACCCAGCATCATACTTACTGCGGGGCCGGCTGCCGCAGGACACGGGGTGCCACGACCCTCCTTACCAACACCCTGACTTTGCTCTTCTGGCCCACGCGTGACAAGAATCCTGAAGTGCTGCTGCCTCATGTTTTGATCAGGTCTGATTTTAAACAAGCATCCCTGCCCTTGAGGCATCCGCTCTACTGAATTGCTTCTAGGTATTTCTGCCCTGTTCCCGTTGTTTCCAGGCAGCTCCGAATTCAGCCCATCACCTGTGGGGCTAATTCCTTCTGCTGGTGGCTGGACGGGGTAGGAAGTACTCCTTTCCAGCCGTATCCGAGGGTACCTGACCAATCTGTCCCCTTTTGTTCCGGTAAAGCCAAAGTTACCTCCACCTCCTGTGCCCGTACTGCTGGTCTGTGGCTGCTGTAACTGGAGAACAAAGAACTTTTTCCCTGAATTTGCTGACAGATCTGGCACATGCTGCAAGGACCAGCGCCGGGGTTCAGAGGTGGGAGCGCTATTTGGAGCCTCAGGACCAAGGGGAAGTAGAGTAACCTGAGGCACCTCAGCACTTGAGGCCCGATGCTGAATCCTCACACCGCTTATGTTTAAACCTGAAGCCGCTTCACTTGCTTCTTCTCGTTGGGCAGTCGGCAGAGCCTCCTCGCTCTGGGGATTAGCGCTACAAAACATTCTACGGTTACAGCAAACAGTTCCGTCTGTCTGCTGCCCTAACTCTTCCAGCAGCCTGGGTGAAGAACCTTCAGCAGTCACCTGAGGAGCGCTCGGAGAAGAGCGCTTTTCAGCGGGGGATGCGTGACGCTCCCTCAAGTCTGAGCATTTCCAGGGCAGCGTCTCCTCCGGAGAGTCCGGGGCCGCGCTCTCGTCGGCGCAGCCGTCGGCGGCCTTGCGCTGCAGCGAGATCTGCATGGACGAGCTCCTGGTGGGGCGCGCGTCCACGCCGTTCAGCAGCTGCGGGATGAACATGGATGTGCTCCTCTTCAAGGAGCCCGCTTCGTGCAAGCCTCCATTGCTGCCATCCTCCGCCCCGTGCCGCGAGAAGGCGTGAGGGCTGCTTCTTCTTGGCAAGGTGTGGAATGCCATGAAAAAGTCATCTTCTCTCTCCCGGGCGAGGATCTCCGATTCGGGAGCTGTGTTGCTTCTCCCAGAGCCAAAATGAAACCGCAGCCGATGGGCCATGGTTTTACAGAGAGGAGAAAAGGAGAGGGAGAACAGCAACAATTCAGGCACTGCCAGAAGTTAAAAACCAAAGACATGAACTCCGAGAAAAAGTGTCCCATCTGCCAAACGGTTAGCACTGCAGCCCTGGGAGCGACAGATAGCAGAAATAGCCCAAGTGGCAAGCGGCATTCCAGGCATGATTGGGCAGGAGCAGTCAGCGCTCCTACACACACGGTGACATAGGGTAGGATGGTGGGAGTCACGTGGCCTGGTTCCCCCTCTCCAATGTAAGTGTGTGTGAGGAGTTTGTTTTTTCCTTTTTTTTTTTTTTTTTTAATGCCAGCAAGAGCCTGAAACAGCACCTTCCCAGCTGCTCCTTTTCCATCAGGGAGGAGCGGCCCCAGCGGGAAAGCTCTCGCAGCTGACGGAGGCAGCGAATACACTCAGCACTGCGATAAATCTAAACCACATCACATTCACAGGGCACACTTGGAGAAAGCACTCGCAGAAAAATGTAACTACAACAGAACACTTCCATTTTGTGTTAAAAGTTTAAGTCTACACCACATGCAAATGAGGAAAATTCTTTCAAGCATAACATGGGTGTGTTACAGCTCTGGGCTGTCATGGCAGGACAGAAATAAATACAACACGGTTATGCTTTCCATTTTAACCAGGCTCATAATGCAGTTAAGCAAAAAACTTTTGCCTTTAAAAATCCCCAACAGCAATATAACCTGCGGTTCCCTTTGAGCAACTACAAATTACAAAGCAATCATACATATGGCAAAGATCCCTCACACAGTGAAACCAGCAGAAGCATGCAGGAGAGCAAGACAGAAAGCTCCTTTTCCAGATTTACCAGGCAGTACAGGGGAGGGAAAAGCGGAGTTGGGTGTTGCATGTCCGTTTGTACCGATTTGTCCCAGACCCTGCACAGAACTGCCTGCTCCTGGCTGGCCTCCAGAGAGGGAGTCAGCAATGCCACCACACGCGGCACTGCCAGCACCGAGTACAGTTACACTGCGAGAGCCAGCAGAGCTCAGGAGGACAGGCAGACAGGATACACCAGAACGTGAAGCAACCACCCTAAATCAGCTCTGCTACAACAAAGATATTCAGTGCCCTGAGGGCACTCGCACGTGAAGGGTGCACACACTTCTCAGCACATACCAGAAAAGAAACTCTGGTTAACCAGAAGCGCAGCTCCATCTCAGGGCCTGGACAGCTGTTCCCTGCGAGAACTGAAAAGCCCAAATCTTGTCAACAGCTCTGAAAACCTGTATGTGACGGGTCAGCCCTCTGCCATCTGAACTCTGCTTGCCAGCAGCTTGCTTTCAAAAGCCAGAAAAATACCAATCCCAAGAGCAATGGCAGCTCAAACTGATCAAACTGCCAGCAGCCAGCACAATCCCACAATTTTTTAAATGGATAAATGTATTATGAGACGCAACAAAAATGTGAACAGCTTCCACACAGCAATGGTCCTGGAGATTGCCTTGTAGAAGCACAGGTGTTGGTATCACTTTATTTTTCAGCTAAAACATGTTACTCAACAACACAGTCTCTGCATCCAAAATGAGGCTCCATCACATTTACTCTGTTGAGACTTTAGTGCCCTTTTAGTCCCAGACTCAAACGGTTTTTACACCTCTATTTGTGTTTCTTGGCACACTCACTGAAACAACTGTCTGAAGACACCTCTAGGCTGTGTTGTGTTTCTATCAGCTGTGATTAGTATAACACAACTAAGACAAGCACTCACCAGTCTGTTTTCATCAAACACCTCGAACAGGAGCCGATGGTTGGTTGGGTTTACCTGTGAGAAAATCCACACGTCACTGCAGGTACAGGAGCTGGCCAATAACAGTCTGGGTGCTAGCTCAGGCAGCAATCAAACCAAGGTAATGAGGACAGGACTAACAGGTCTGATGTAAATCTTTACTTGAATTGGAGCATCAGAACCTTACTGTAACTGGGAAGAGCCTGGCAGTTGACATGAAAGCTTTTATTTGCTGTGCTCAGTTACAGCATTTCCCTGGCAGTTTGATCCAGTTGATCTATTTTTTCAGAAAATCTTTTCAAGCTGGATTACTTTGCGAGATGAATGCTTGGAACCCCCTGAAATTCTGCCTGACCTGCTTCTGCGGGAGCCACAGCTGCACTAGAAGTCAATTGTTCTTTGGAAAAATATTGTGTGCAACCGAGTAGCAAAGTTACTGCCCTTCACAATTATATAATTGCAGGTTGGGAAACAGTTTCCAAGGAACCCGGAGCCAATTCCTGCTGAGCATTCCATCCCCTCAGAAACACAACAGCAAGTACATCAGGGCAAGCAGGTCTTTGGAGTAAACATATAAACAAATACAAAATAAGATCAGCTGTACAATCTATTTGATAAACAAACAGGAAACAAGATTAGCTGTGCATGTTCTAATAATGACTGCAAATAAAGAGAAACTTACTCTGAAGTAAAACTCTTCATTCCATTTAGGGTTCAGGGTCTGTAAAAGAAATAACAATATTTACATCTAATGTTTATGTTTTCTGGTGTGGATTATAAAAACATACATGCAAGTGACAGTTTTCAGGGAAATAGAAGAGAAAGAAAAGCATGTAATAAAAGAAATTGAAAAATATACTGCCAACTAGAAATTCTCTATTGAGTTAACCAAATGTGGGAGGATATTTGAGTCAGATGATCCTAAAAATAGACATTTAATAAAAATAGAATTTGATGATTAAAAGACAAATCATTGAGAACCTATAGAAATAAAATCTGAAGACATTTCATTCTCAAGATTCATTTAAACCCAGACGAATTTTTTAAACACAAAGGTACTTTAGGGCTACAAGAATATGCTCAGATTTATACTGTGATATAAAAAGAAAAATTAAAAATAAAAAAAAAAAACCAAAACATAAGAAAAAAAAGGTTATTCCTTGGAATAGGTAAGATATTCTTCCAATGTCCTCCCAGCCCAAGGATTTTAATTTTGACAACCTGACTAAAACAAACGTGCATACAGATTGCCAGCTGAAGTGAGCTCAAACATGACATAATAAGTTGACAAAAAAGAGATGAGAACTACAAACAGTAATTTGGGCAATTCAAGCTTGGGTAAGTATAAAAACAATTGGACAATATGTCCAATGTTTTTGTGCTCATGCCAAATCATTCCCTCATGCTCTCACACAGCAGAGATTTACGGGCAGAGCTGACAGGAAAAATTGGCTTTACACCCACGACAATTCTGTTCTAGCAGAGAAGGGGAATCTTGGCTGTTTATCTTACTCCTTGCTATAGATCCAAGAGATTCCTCATATGCAGGACAAGAGGGCTGATTATACTGCATCTCTCTACAAACTGGGAATACAGGAGCTCATGGCAGAGCAGGAAACACTTTTTGGAAGAAAAGACCGCTGTAAAGGGCAGGTGAATCAATGACAGGAAGAGCAGGGACGGGCTTGTGGGCGCAGAGAAACTTTCAGCTGTTTCCCTGAAGGAGCACAATGTATTCAGTAAACATAAATTAAAATGAAGCAGTAAGGAAAACAATGTTACATTTTAAGCACTTGTATTCATCAAACGCTACAGCTGTTGCAAGAGAGAGCACATACAATTCACCAAACAAAGCCCTGGCCTAACAACGGGTTTTGAGGGCACTACTGCCCACTGATAATCCATTCATTCTGAACGCTGCTTGACCACAGAGTTCAAGGAAACCTGATGGACAAGGCAGCAGAGTCTCTGGTAAATGCCTGGTAACTCACAGAAATCTGTCCCACCTTTCCAGGCCCCACTCTCAGTGAGCCGAGCCAAAGTGCAAACTTAACTGAGGCACAGGCACTTGTTCTCAGATTTTGCTTCGGAGACAAGCACATTATCCAGTTGCTATACATGTGTGTAATGGCTTTAATTAGTGCTGCATTACATTAGACAGTTGCATTCCAGTGTTCTTAAACCTTCCAAAGCCATGGAGTTACAGAGAGTATGTACATACCTTTTTGATAGTTTTTGTCTGCACAAGAGCAAGTTCTCTGTTCTCATCTGCTACATACAAGGAAAGTTTCACATACGGGTCACTGTAAAAGAAGACATCAGATTTAATGGCCTACAATTGTACAGCCAAAGAGCATTGCAGAAGGAAATTTTCATTTAACTGGGTAACAACAGCACCTCCAAACACTCCTAGTGGAATTGTCTTCAGTGAAAGCTCAGAACTCTGGTAAGATACTGACACATTGAAAATGAGTGTTTGAATGCAAAACCCTGCCATAGCAGCAGAGATCATTCCCTGCAGCTCTGTCCCTGCTCCCACACAGTCCTGCCCACAAGCATGCCCGTGGCACTCCATTAAAACCAGGCAGGGAAAATGGGAGCCTGGGAGAGACTGGCTGCAGCTAACCCCCGGAGGCTGACACAAGTGCAACAGGAAGTATTTGGAAGCAGTGGTTATAATTGTTTTGAACCATAAAACCAAGCTGCACAGTGACAGCAGTGATTCGGACAGGGCAGAGAGTAACCTGCTGTAGTAGAAGCTGCTCCTGCCCACAGCAGAGGGTGGAACTGGATGGCCCATAAGGCCCCTTCCAACACAAACCATTCCATGGTTCTGTGCTCCAAGCTGGGAGAAAGAGCATCCTGCAGGAACAGATGAACCTCACACAGGTACAATGTCAGGAGGTGGAACCAGAGCAGAGCCTCTGCCTGAAGGGGGGAAATGGGTGCCTGAGTAAAACCAGGACCCTGTCCTGCTCTGGTGCTTCCCTCTCAAGGCTGCAGCACACTCTGCTGGATGGTGACCCAAGGTTTCTTGAAAGCATCAATGAGAGCCACTGACAATACCACCAGACACTCAGATTTACCAACCAAGTCATTGAAATGCTGATACCTTTTGAATTTAAGGAACTATTTTGTGACAGTGTCACCACAGAACAAGCAGCGCTTGCATGTTCATGATACTGGATGTTCCATCTATTGAATACAAAATGCCACAAAGGTGGCAACAAGAACAAACAAGACATCTTGTGGCATTGATTATTCCAATCAGTAGATGCACACAAATGCATCTACCTAATCTGCAATTAGGTTGAGCATTAAGCAGCAATGTTTAGAAGAAAGCAAAGCATCATTGTGATTATAAAGAAATGCTGGTGCTGCTTTGAATTGCCTAATGTACCGTACTAATATTTACAGGTATCCTCCCAGATTTGGGTTATCAATCCATACCTAGACAATGCTCTTTTCAGGAACCCTTAGAAATACTACAATTTTTTAGTGCTAAAATACCCTGGAAGAATCTTCTGCCTACAGAAAATGAAAACTGTGGCACACTGGCAAAGATTATTTTTAAAATCTTTTTCTATTGAAAAAAACTAGAGAATGATCAAGTTTATTACAAATTTCAGCAAGGAAATTTTGCCTTTACTGAACAGACTCTGCCTGGTCTAAAAGCAGGACAGAGTGAGTCAGACTGAGCTGAGCAGCCAAGCTCTTGGTGCTGAAGGTGAAGCTGGAGTTTACCCAAAGGACTGGATATTTGAGACTGTTTACTTACATGCATTTGTTTACTCAAAACGATCTGGAGGGCAAGGCCAGCTGACACTGCCCCAAGTGGAAGTGTCTCACACAGCCCTGCACTGCAGCCACCTGCTCTGCCCCCCAGGGGCACACCTGAGCTTGCTAGAGATGAAGGTGAGTTGATTTGTGGACACCTATCTTAAATGCTCCTCCCTACAAAATCGAAAATTATTGAAAGCACCAAATCTCATCTATCCAAATATCATTGGCCAAAACCTGAAGAGAACATCAGCACCTGCCAAGATCAGGAGAACCTTGAAGCTGATAAGAGTTCTCTACAGAATAAAAGGGAATCCTAAGAAAATGATGCTAATAATCAAAGTTATATTAATCATAATCACAACTTAGTACAAAGAGACTTTTGCAGAACAGCCATCAAAACAATCTGAGGCTCCTTTTCCTGACCTCAGGAATCCCTCAGACATCCAGAATGAGGTATTTGCCATGGTTTTGTCAACTTGCAGTATTTGGCATTTTCTTAAAGCTCAATGCAACTGTACACATATAATTATCACCTTTCATTTGAATCTCAGCATGAAAAGGCACGCTTCCAGCTCTTCTTCTGGAGGGCAATAAAAGCACTGATGACTTCAAAACTCCAGCAAAAAATCTCGAGGAAGATCAGCCTCCTTTAAAAATCACATTACTTTAGAGCAGTGTGAAACTGGGGCCAATGAACAGCGTCCCATTTGTTCACTTGAGTCTGGAATCGCATTTGCTCTATACTTTTGAAACAGTTTTGAAAGCAAGTCTCAAACTAGCTTCTGCCAGTGACATGATGTATTATTTACTTATTTTAAGCTCTAAAAGAAGGGGGTGGAGAGCACAGGCACATGTAAAAGAACAATAGAACTACCAAGGCCTACATGGCTCTATTTTTATTTTAAAAGCTGAAACCGCCTCCCCACATATAAAATTTAGTAACACTTGTTATGCAAGTGCATGGACGCCAGGCTTGTCACATGCAGGCAAACTTTGCATTTCAAAATAGCCCGACTAGTTTCCTTTGGAACAGTCTTGCACAAGATAATTTTGCTTCTGTAAGAAACACAGAACCATTCCCTTTATGCTACCCCTTTTCTGCCTCACATATCTGAAAGAATTCATCAGCAGCTCCTGTAATTCTGGCTGCAGAAACAGCAGCACACTCCAACATGAAGGCAGAGAAGCCTCTTTCTCAAAGCCACATCCCAATCAGATCCTTTCCCTGGTCTTGAGGAGACCACTGTTTGGCTCTCAGTTAATCCTCACTCCATGCAGCCCAGCTGCACTCTCCTCAGTGCAGGTACACACAGAACACCCCCCTTACTGAGCCCTTAAGGCATGTGCCTCCTCGTACTCCTAAGTCAGAGAAGTTGAATGTTTCAAAGATCCCCAAAACGAGCACCTTCAGATTTCTGCCAAGAACAGGGAAGGCCTCAGCCACCTCCTCCCCACAGGACTGGATGGCTGAGGGCTCTGGGCTTGCCTGCTTTGGGGGTCCCTCCACCTGTGGGCAGGTTTGGGGGCAGAGGTGCCCAGCACTCAGCACTGCAGGGACCGACCTGCTGCACAGGGACACTCTGGTAAACCTGCAGACTGGGGGCTGTACAGGGGAAATGTGCTTTTACACACAACATGCCTTCAAGAACACCAAACTCTCACAAACTCAGATCAGTGACATACACTGTCTTCAAAAACACTCATCTCAAGGAGTCTCCACAAAATTATGGGAGCCCTTGGATAGCAGTTAACATCGGGGCTGAAAAGCAGGTTATGCTTGACAAAAGGTAATCATACTATCATACTTAGAGGAAACTCTGGCTGTGCATGCACTTAGCTTTAAAAATTCCAAATTTATTTAAATTCCAATGTTTTGCTTAGTCACTTTTAGATCCAAAGAGATGAGGGAAACAAATTCCTAAAACATGCATCTTCAAAGAAGATTAGAATTCTAATGAGACACTTCTAACCAAGCTTTATGGAGAGCAGTAAAAACAATGTTCTAAGGCAGAGCCTCTTACAGTCACTGTCATTTTATTCCAATAACCATTCCCCCGGTGACCTTCCCCATCCTGCACAGTAAGGAGAAGTACAATAATAATACAGAGCAATTAACAGCAAGGAATACTCCAGAGCACACTGGCTGTGTTTGCTCCCTGCTTTTATTTTAGCACGAGCCTTCTGGGTTTCATCTTTCTGCCTGTACTGAGTAACAGCCATTAAGAGTTTTTCTCAAACAGAAGGAAGATTTTGACCTCACTGCCATACAAGTCTCATGTCCTGTGACACAAAGTGTCCAATACACAAGGATAAAGGAATATCAGCTTCTGAAAAGAAAACAAAACCTTACCTTATCCTTCACCGAAAAGTCAAACTTGCAATCCATTGTGCTTAAGCATCCCAAAATCTCATTCTTCCATACCAAATCCCAGAGTCATTTTACAGACCTCCCATTTCCCTTCTAGTGTTTTATTTTGCAAAGAAAGGCTCACACTTCTGACTCTACAAGAAATGCAGCAAGGCTTTAGCAAAGAGCTGCTAGAGATAATGACTCACATCACAGACAACTGCGAAAAAGTGCCTGTGGGTGAAAAAAGGAGTTAAAAATGATACCTCAAACCCCACCTCCAGTGTCTCCACCTTCCTTTACCATGTTATGTTCTAATAAGGAGTAACGAGATGGATTCCTTTTGTATTCCTGCTCTCTTGGAAGTCTCCCAGAGCATAAAGAATATTTTAATCTTCCAAAACAGATGGAAGTGTAAATATGGGGTTTTTTCCTCCCTGAGGTAATTTTTTTTTTGCAAAGGTTAAATGAATGCTCTAACAGAATATGCATACATCAGCCCCTGGAGCTGAGGGGCTGATGTATGCATAGATCTTCCTATGCCATTTCACACTCCCAAAATACCTTAACAAGTTCCAAAATCCAGCGGGGGTGGGGAAGGAGAGAGAGAACTCCATGACACCTGAATTCTGGAAGGGAAAAGCTCAGCACAGTAGTTCTGCCTTAAATATTTCAGACCAAAATATTTTCCTTAGATGATTTTATTGACATGCCCCTTTTTTCTTTTAAAGATATCAGATTCAGGTAATCTCACAGCTCACAGTAGACAGCAGGCAGGTGGGAAAGCTGAGGAGCTGAATCCAGAAGCTTCCTTTCTTCAAGCCACAAGAAACATTTGATGTTTCTGTATTTGTACAATTTTTCCATTAAGCAACTATCTGATGAGAATTATTTTTCACTATGACATTATAACTGTCAGGAATTATTACCAAGTCCTCTTATTAAGTAGCAAGACCACATCCTCGAAAAAGCAGCATTTCTCCATTTAAAGCTCCTGAAATATATACCCAGCGCATCCTAAAGACCATAACATGTAGGAATGGGTAAAAAGCTGCTGATTTTGGTGGAAAACCTGAAAGCCTACTTTGGTGGGCAGCCATCAGGTACGGGTTGGCAGCGGAAACTCTCTGGCGCCCTCTGCTGCCGGGCACAGCCCCGGGCCGGCCCGCAGCGATGTCAAGGGTGCTCTGACACCCTGTGCCCACCGGGCAGCCCGATATTCATTTTACACACCTGCAGGAGCACCAACATTACCGGTTCACAAACACAACTATCGACTATCCAGCATGTTTCTGCTCTGCAGCCAGCAGTGACTGCACCCATCTGCCCCCGGCTGCTCCCTGCACCCCACAGCTTTTATGGGAGCACACTTCCTTCCCCAGGGAAAGCCACGTGTGCTTGCGGCTCTTTCCCTTCCCAGTGTTAATAACATTTCCTTTCCACTGCACTGGAAAAACTTCCACCGCAAAGCGCTAGGAAAAGGAAAAAGCAACAACAGAGTATGAACTCTCCCCTACTTGAGCAGCTGCCCTCTAGTCAAGAGGCTCCGGGAATTCAGTCCCAGATCTGTTCTACCTCCAGGACCTCCCTCGGCCAGGACGCACACGGCACTCTCCCTCTGGCACACGTGCAAGTGCTGAAGAGGCATTCAGGAGCCAGATAATGGTTTTTAATAGTTTGATTCATTTATGATAGCACCTCCCTTCAGTGGATTTGTCTCTGCTTGTCAGGGGAACCATCGGTACCAGAACGGGAACAGGCTCTCAGCCAATCCAGTTCCAAGGCAGCACACGTGCTGGAGGAGAGAGCTCCAGATCCAGTTTTCCAATAGTTAAAACCAGACATACCATAACTCAAAGCCGACTAGAAAAGTGATAGCAGACTTAAAAGAATAAGTACAGGGTAAACATCTGCCATCTCTGTCACCTGCAAAGCCACGGCCACATGTGCTCTCCTCCCATCACGAACCACAGTGACAGAACACACATGAATTAAAGAATTCAGCCACATTTCAAGCAGCCTTGCTCACAAAAGGAGTATACAGAGCAAGCTGGTTTCCCCTGAGTGTCCCAAGGTATCCTTACTTGCTATTAAAATGATTTCCTAAGTCAAAAAGAAGCCCAAAAAAATCAAACTCAAGAGCATTGAGATTTCATTACTGTTACAATCCTCAGAAGAAAAGTACAAGTTTCTCCAGTGCTCTACACTGTCAGAGACTTTCCCTAGATGTAATCAAGAAGGAAATGGCTTTCAGGCCCTGCAAGCCCACAGGCAGTGTTTTATAATGGTAAAGTTGATTAAAAGCGGGCAGAACAGCCCACTGAGATGCAAAACACAATGTACACCTTGTAGCCAATCCTTCACAGGCAGGCAGGAACACGGTAACTGTTCTGCTCCAGTCTGAAGCCCTGCACAGCTCCACCAGCTCTGCAATGCCAACGTGTTTTCAAATCACTGTACATTAACTCATTTGAAAGATTCAAACAAATGTAAAAACACATGTAGGGAATATGTTTTTAACTCTGTTTTTATGGAAATCCTACTGATCTTGAGACCAATTTCCTTAAAATATGTTAACGGCTGCATCAACAGGATTCAGTACTAATTACACTTTGGATTTAACTTCATGCATTTTGAAAGATAAAAGTTATGTTGCTTAGGTCAGCATCAAAAACTGTTCTTCAAAACAACACATTTGGAGAAAGAAAATAAAAAAGCTTTGGCATACCATATTCTGCACACAGCTACCAAAGGAACGCTTGTTGCAAATTTCACCCAAAATACTAAAGTTGATTAAACTTTTAATTGCTGCTTTCATGTAGTTTTAAGCTAGATACACAAGCTAATGAACAATTTGTAAGCATCATTAAATAAATACAGGAAAACCCACAGGGAGGCTCATTCATACATTAAGAAATTAGTCATTTCAATAAAAGCTAAAATTGGCTACCACTAATTTCCAACAGATAAAACCCTTCTAAGTAGATTGGACCATTTGCAGTAGAGCACTTTGTCATGCTTAGGCTTAAGAGAGCAGGACCGTCAAGCCTGAATTAACCTTCAAAAGAAGAAAATTACTGGGTTTGGGTTCATTTTAGCTTCAGAAGCAGCTTGTCCCCCAGCTATCACCTGGCTGGGTTCTGCAAGCCTGGGCCCTGAGCTGCTCCCCGGGCTGGCAGAGCGGAGGGAGGGAGCGGGCAGGAGCAGCCAGAGCTGCACGACAGCAGTGCCAGCGCACGCCCAGCACCTGCAGGGCCCTGGCCCTGCCCAGCCGCTCATGTTCCAAGGATCACAGGCGCTGCACAACACCCACCTGGCTCCAAAGATGTCCTTCTTGGCCAGATCGATGCCAGAAACCACCTTCACCCTGAGGATTCGAGACTCCTCCTGCAACAGAAAAGAAATGGGTTTAATGTTTATTCTCTATGCCATTTGGCAGATCAGCAGCTGGCAAAAGGTTAGCAGATAGCAGGAGTCTGTCCTAGGGAGGATTTGGAAAAGAACCACCTCTTGGAAGGCTTATCTGAGTGAGGAGTATCGACTCCAGTCAGAGCTGTTAAGAGTTCAATAAAGGCAGAGCAGAAGTAGATAACAGTAATAACATCATAGCAATAATACTGTAACAATAATAGCAATAAAAGCAGAAGAGTATTTGCTGAACAGAGCTATTTCACATCCTGAGTGATCCATATACCACAAATTCATTCTGCATTGACACTGAAACTCTTCAAACACAAGGGAAATTATTCATAACATTTTAGTAATGAGAGATGTCTGCAGTGTAAAAAAATCGAGGACGCACAGTTAAAAAGAAATACTTCAAATGAATTTTTTAAGCCCGTCTCACCACCTTGGTGTACGTGGAGAGCTCAAAATCAGCATTCACTGACAGATGGCAAGTCCTGCAGATGCACATCACTGGAGCATCAGCCTGATGCTCGGTTTATCACTTCACTGCATGAAGCGCCTGAGGAACATCAGTAAAAATGGCCTTTCCCCACCTTGGTTTCTTGCACTGCATTTCAGCAACAGGAAGAGGCCACCAAAACGAAACCTGGAAAGTCTTCTACAGAAACAGGTTCTGCAGTCCCCCGTATCAGTGATACCTTCTCTCCTCTGATAAGCCTCCCAGAGCTGCAAGATACTGGATTCAATTACAGTAACTTGAGACTCTGTTCCTTGAAGCCTGTTCGGAAAACAATGACACTTTCCCACAGGTTTCTCCCGGTCTGTTTGCTTTAGGCAGCTGATAGCCAGACACAGCTTTGTGTCAGCTGTCTTGGCACGGATTTTTCCAACTGTGAGGAAGGTCAGGAGCAGCCCCAGAGTAAAGCCATACCTGGGCAGCCCAACTCACCCCTCTGGAAGGAGGCACAGACAGAGGATCAGAAAACAACAGTCCCATTGAACCCGTCTGCAGGGCAAGTTCCACCCTGGCACATGTCCTGCCTGAGGAGCTGGGCTGCAGCAAAACAACACTTGCGACAAAAATCCTTCCTGGAAACCTGGCGTTTGGTATTCTCCCCAGCAGCACTTAACACCACAAGGTACTTTCTAATTAGGGAACAGGATTTTTCCCCAAAAGAGCCCAAAGCTTACCTGAGAGGTGACAAAACAGCATGTGAAAAAGAACAATCCAATGGACTCACATTAGTGGACATTTCCTAAGTACCATGTGCCCGGTTTTCTAGAGCAGTTTTAATATACAAAAGGCAATGAACTTGCAAATTGTCATCAAGATAATTCCCACCCAGCTCTCTCTGAAAAGACTCTACAAGAAAATGGGGATTTGGGTTGGTTTTTGTTATAAACCCAGGGCACAATGACAGGATCACTAACCACAGAAAAATTCTGTGTGAGAAGACCCAGGATCCAAACCCCAAATAATAAAGGGATTCCCAGCACAAGCAGAGAATGGGATAAGGAGACAGAGTGGGAGGATTAAGAAGACGTGGGGATGTGACATGGCAGACAGCGAGGCTGAAGGATAACAAGCATACAGCTGGAGTCCTAATTTTCAAGTAAGCAAACAAGAGGCAGCAAAGCAGGGTAACAGGGCTGATCAGAGACACAGCAGAGCTCTGAGGGACTCGAGTCAGGGAAGCAGGCACACACACGGCAGGAGCAAGGCTCCCTGGGGAGGAGCCACACGGAGGGAAATGAGGGCTTCCTCCAGCACCCTGGGTGACCGACCACAGACACCCTGCTGCACTCTAAAAAAGCACTTGCTTAATTAGCCCAGCCGTATCTTCAAAAGGAAAGAGATGCCAGAAGCAATGGTGCAACTGTGAGTTCCCTCAGCTGAACAGCTTCAGGTCCCACATGAACCGACACTGCCGCACACACACACAGACTCACGGTCCAGACCACAACCCAATCCACACAAAAACTGCAGAGCACAATTTACTGGCAGTTAAGTACCCTGACTGAGACTTCCATCACTGATCAATCACCTAACAAATTATTAAAGTGAAATTTCTCAACACAAACTCCCATCTTCTGGCAAGACTATCTGATCCCCTTTGAGTCAGCAAGCAGTGGAGGCAACTGCACACTACAGGGCACGATCTTGGGATACTCCTTGCCTTCTCCTGCACCCAAGAGGCCAGCACCCACCCTCATCTGCTTATCATCCCACCCCATCCTTCCATAAGCAGCCAAATTCTCCTCCTTGCAACATCACAGAGATCAGGATGCAGGAAACGGCAACCTGGGAACAGTAAAGGGGAGACAAGTCTTCAGAAGCCACTTGCCACTTGAGTTGCCATTTGCCAAGGGAGAACCTTTGGTTCTGCCCAGTGTTGAAACTACACAGCAGAAAGAAATTGTACTAAACTATATTCACCTGTGCAGGAAGCGAACACCCGACTGCAATTTTTGTGTTCCACTGAATTCCCTGTGTTTTGTAAAGCACGTATCCTAAGCTGCTTTTTGAAGCACAGTTTGAAAGAGAAGTTCAGCTCACCCCACAGAGACATTTTTCTATCCATCCTATTTCAGCCTTGCCTGGAGCATACTGAGCCGGGAAGGGGCTCCAGGTGCTGCCTCTCCCTACCCCGGGTGGCTCCTGCTTCCCCAGGCCAGCCCCGAGCTGATGCTGCAGTTCCATTCCTGCCTCGCTCAGGTTTGGCGCCCACAGTGCACAACACAAGCGGGGATTCCAACAAGGGCTGTCCTGAGCACTGTGACTCAATCCACAGAGGCTCTGTGTGCAGGTGGGGATGGTGGTGGGGCTGGCAGCATTTTGGCAGCTCCCTGTGGACATTCCAGCAGCTGTCCCTGCCCCCAGACACGGCCTCCCCAGCTGCCGCAGCCTGCCCTCCAGGGCCTGGTTACCCATTAGTGCTGAGCTCCACTGCGCCGCACGTCCACACCGACTTCAGCTTTGTCCAATCATTAACATGAAGTTTACATATTCCTGTCTTCCCAAAACATGTCAAAGGTTACAGAGTTCTCTCTGCTGAAGGAGAACCTCTACACAGTTTGTGTTCTCTTAGCTGCAGGTCACAGTGCCATTTCAGAGGACTCCGCTTATTTAGGTGGAACCAAGCTGTGGAGCTGGAAGCCTGCTACAGATCAAAACCCAGACTTCATCAACAGTGAACAAACCTCAATTCACCTCAGAAAAGATGAAGGAAAACAGATGTATTTCCAGATTTAGCAGCCTGTTGTATGTATATTTATCTCTATTATTAACATTTTGTTAGTTCTTTTGGAAAACCAAGTAATTTCAAAGACACATTAAAGTAATGACATAAAGAAAATTTAAGTTCTCCCCCTGGATTAGTAAAATACCCTGGAGCTGGGGAGTTTAGAGAAGAGCTGTGACAGCAGAGAGAAAGAACGAGGGCCAAACACAGTGTCCCGAGCTGCTTTCTCCCCGACAGGCAGGGTGAAATGCTGTAGGTTCAAAGGGTGATCCAGGAGATGCAGCTCAGCCAGCACCAGCTTCACCGACACAGAAGTGCTGTCAAACCAACCTGAACAAGCTTTGCAATACACATCTCTATGTTCTGAATGCACAGAAAAGAAAGCCACAGCAATCCAGCCTGGTGTAAGAAGGAAAGCTGCAGATGTCAACTTCCAACAGGACAAACAATCCCGTGACACATGTAGCGTAGGCATTAAGAGAACAGCCTGAAAATAACAATCGATGGGGGTATAAAATTAGAAAGTTGACTCGTTTAAATGAACAGACAAGTGTGAAAGGCACAACGGCTGGATCAATGCAAACCAATATTTGAACAGCTGTCACGCAGCCCAGGAAGATTAAACATTTAACGTGTTTTTCCAAAGGTATATAAAAGCGCCCCCTCGGTTGCGAGCCGCCCAGCCCGAGAGGAACGCCAGGCTGTCCCCCCGCAGGCACAGCACGGCCTCCGCCCCAGAGGCACCGAGGGCTGCACTTACCGCCGACCCCCGCGCCGAGAGCCCCGGCAGCACCGCCGCTCGCCCGCCGCCTCCGCCCGCACACGCGGAAGTTCAGCAATGGCGGCAATAAATGACCATCGCCAAGGCAACGAGGGGAAAGGCCAGCGAGCTTGGGTTTCACCCGGAGAGAGCTTCACCTGAGTCACGGTGGGGGAGTGTCGGCCGGGCTCAGTTTGGCTGCTTTTTTCCCTTCTCTCTCTGTAGACACATTTTTGATTCCAACCCACGATAGGCGCCAGAGAGGTAAATTTCCACTAACTGCGAGGAGAGAAACCAGATCCCACTGGAATGTTACCTGCACATAGAGACTCTGTGAATCCAGTTTCATCCACTGAGCACCTCTAGTTTCATTATATCTCAAAGTTTGCAAAACATCACATACTAAAAGATAACAGATCTTTAAGTCAGTGTTTTGATGGCAAAACAAATACAAATGGAAAAGACAACAAATCTTTAATTCAATGTTTTAACTGTGGCACTTCTGGTTTCCTGAATGAAAACACACACAGAGCCCTGTGTGCTACACACCCACCATCACCCAAACACACACCGCTCAGAATTCTCCCCATTTGTGGGGGATAAACCAAGCAGGATCTGCAGTTCCAAAGCCAAACCCACTGTGTGTCACCTGCTTAAGGGCCAGTGTTGGCCACAGCAAGCCTAGGAACCATGTTAGGCTTCTCCTAAATCTCCCAGCAACTGAAACCAGGTTCAGTGGCAGAAGAGTTGAACTCATTCTGACTTTGATTTGGTGGATTGAACCAATCCACTTATAGCTGAGTGAAAAAAAGTGCTTCAGGAAGCTATTCCACATCACCCTCCTGCAGAGAGTATTCCCAAATTGGCTTATCCTGTTCTGGATCAGCACCTCCCTAACATCCAACAATGCTGGGCAGCCCAAGAGGGAGAATCCAGGTGGGGTGCCCTGTCTGGTGGGCTGTCACCATCACTCCCAGAAAAGGCAGCTGAGAGCACCCCAAGGAAACAGCTCCATCTCTGATCACAGTGACTTTCTAAAGGCCATAGCAACAGAATGTGGAAAGCCTCCCTGTAATTCCTGCAATATCTTACTAATCTTGAAATTGTCAGTGGCAATTTTGCCAACAGTGTGTGATAAAATCTCAGTTGTGCAATGCAAACAAAACCATGCACCAGGGCTATGACCCAAATCTCCACTCTCCTCTGCAAGTTCAGCACAGAAAACAAACTTAAAAGGTCACTTGGTTACAACTCATCTGGCTCAAGCATTAAAACCTCCTTTCAGCTTCACCACACTCCTCACCAAATCCAAGAGAAATCAAACTGTGCCTTTCCTTACCCACAGAGTTCTCAACCCTCGCTGCAGGATGCAATGTATTTGTAAAAACCCCATTATTTTCTCCACAGATCGCAAAATTAGAGCAACTAAACCTAAAGGCTTTTGCACAAAAGAAGGCTATGCAATTTGGATCATAAAGACACTCCTGGCTGAAATGCATTGGTCAGTTCACAGGGCATACCTGGTCCTCCAGAGCACTCCTGGCCAAGCAAGGATTCTCACACAGAAGGAATCATAAGATGAAGCAAACACTAGTAAGTATTAAAAGAACTGCAGAGTCCTTCAAAAGCTGATACAACAGAAAAATAGTAAATGTTTTACAATAGTGATTTAGGTCCTATTTCAGACCTCTAAAGAAAAGGAACTATATTCATGTTTTCCTTGGCTGGAATGGCACACTCAGCAGAAAAAAACACCAGGCAGAATTTCATCAAGGCACCAGTTTGTCTTAGAGGGACACTATAACGATGCTGCTCTTCCAAGGGGACAAACCAGACGCAAAGAGCACACAAAACTGGAATGAGCAAGTTGGAACACAGACACCAGGAGTGGTGCATAGGGATCAAAGGTACCCACACATCAGTGACAGTGCATGGGACCAGGAGTCCAGACACCCAGCCCAATGCCAAAAGCACGCCATTAACAAACAGGCTCAAACCACAGTGCTGCCCCTCTGCATCCAAACTGAACACTTACTGTGAATTTCAACAGAAAATTCCTAAAGAAAATCTGACAGAACTTCTTTTCCTTCCCTTTGGGGATACAAAAACCAAACTGATTCATTAAAAAATTAAGGTTTTATTTCAACAAGTACCGCACTTTCTGACATGCACAAACTACCATAAAACAAAGGAACAATGATTGTCTGTGTAGGATTTTGCCAGTGCCAGGGCAAAAGAACAGGACACTGGCATAAGAACAAGGCAGGTTGGTTAATTTCAAATCCTCATTATCCTCAGGTCAGGGCCCACACGGATCCATTACTTTCCAGCAGTACTTCAAAACTTACTAGGCAAAAGAGAATCACTAAAAGCCATGTCCCCGGTGGATGTGTGACAACCCAGTCCAGTAACAAGGGTCTGAATTCCCAATTAGCAGCCTGCAGCAAGGACTCACAGGAGGACTTGCTTTCAAAGCAGCTGCTCTAGAACAACACAAAGGTTTTTACCTTTCACTAAATGAACCTCTGACATATTTATACTTTAAATATTTTTAAAAGAAACATTAAACATCTTGAACTGGTATTTTTTTTGATCTCATGAAATGCACTAGGCCCTTAACACTCAAACTTTTTAAAAGTGAAAAATTATGCCTTACACTTTATAATCTCCATTTTTTCCTGTGTGAAATAGCACACAAATCCAGTGTAACGCTGTATTTTAAACAATCATTTCCCAATGTATCCCACAGCCTCTCTCAGTGCTCAGCAGACACAGCCACTCCCCGCCCGAATTCAGCAGCGATGTCACTCTGGTTAATGCCATTCCCAGCTCGGGCCAGGCCGGGCGGGGCTTGGAGCAACCTGGGCCAGGGGAAGGTGTGGCAGAGCACGCAAAGCTCCTGTGTCAAACAGGGGAAGCGGAGCTGCATTCACTCCCCTAGCCCGGTTAGTTGCCAACGGATCACACAAACATGTTTATGTAACCACAATCTATACTCTTGTTAGATATTTAATGATTCCGGACCATAAACCACCAGTGGCTGCACTGTTTAATGACAAAACACACATTCAATAAAACCGTAATCCAACAATAAACTGTGATTGGAGGCTCATTTCTAACCCAGATAACTGCAGGGATCGATTCCACAGCACACACCCACAGCCCAGAGCTGCACCACTGGCTGCTTCACCTGGAGAAAAATGGGACAGGGAGCTCCTTAAACAGGCTTTGCTGGAAAAAGCTCGAGAGAAGGAAAACTATGCCAACCGACATGAAAATGCCAGTGTCACTCTTAAAACCTGAAACAGCTCTGAACTCCTTCAGTCTCAAAAGACACAAGGCTCAGGTACCCTGGGTGCCGACACTCAGCCAGGCTGGGAGAAGTGTTTGCCAGAGGGAAGAGCTGGCTACGCTGCAATTACTTTGGGACACCAGAACCCACAAGTCACCTCTCCTAACAGCCCGTGGAGTGTCTGATGTGAGGCAGCGCTCTTGTTACTGCTCCACAGAGGCTGGAGAAACGCATTTACTTGTGCCTCTGCTGGGGGCAGAAGCAGAGAGGCTAAAGGAGGGGGGTTTGCTCAGGCTGGAGAAGGCAGAAACTCCTAATTCCTATGGATCACAGCCTGACATCTGCAGGGAATTCAGCCTGTACTTTTCACTTTTTAGCTGTTGTAATAGCTTACCTGCAGTAGCTTTAGCTCAGAGCAGAAGTTGGGAATGTCAATTTTCAGAGACACTTCATTTTCTGACACAGTTTGTTTTGTTGCATGAATCATCCTATTATCCAACCAGAAATTAAATTAGATCTTCCAGCTCTTGGCTGCAGTTAATAATTAATGTTACTGTATGAGTTTCCAACCTCCCCTGGTGAAAAAATTCTTCCAAACACATTAACATTTCAGTGAGTGGTGTTGTCAGTCACTGCAGCAGTTCACTCCTTTGGCTTCTCCTCTTCATCTTGATTAAGTTTCTTTTACCAAAAGAATAACAAGTCAAGGCCTCTAGCAGTACATCTTGTCCATTAAGGCTTTGCTCCCCAAGAATTTCACATTTGGGGGAAGAATCACTCCATTACAGCCTCTGCCCCCCGTACAGATTAGGGGACAAAAATCAGCCACCTAAACCAGTGAAAAGACCAAGTCAATAGGGAAGGGATCTGCTCCCACCAGAAACATCTCGTGTCAGGCTTTTGGATCCTGGCTGTAGTCCTGGTGTTTCCAACCTACTTGCACACTATGTTCTACCACCTCCTTCTACCTCTTCCTTTCCTGCTCCCTTTTTCTTACAGCAGCCCTTGACAAAGCTTTGACTCTTTTTGGTCATTATAAGTATTTATTTGTCATATAAATGGATAGCCTAGGGCTAGCAGGCTCTTCCATCTGAGAACTGGTGTCTCACAAAGAACAGGAAAACTGTTCAGTTACTAATCCAGGCTTAAGGCTGACTAGATTTTGGCAACTGAGCAGGAGCAAGCACAGCCCCTCCCGGCTGGAAAGACAAATCTCCTTCCCTTCTTCTCCAGAGCATCCACTGACATACAGGGATATGTTACAAACAGCCAAAGATGAGAACAGAATTTAAGTTCATGTGAAAAATAATTGGAGTGAAAAAAAAGATATTAACAAGAATATGCCCAATGCAGGAGACTGAGTAATTCAGCTGCAGAAACTCTCTCCTATATATACATGCATTGAAGGTGCTTTTGAAGAGGAAAAGTAGGTACTATCTTAATTTAAAGGCATTTTCTTCTTTCAATGGAATATGCTTGTCTTTCACACACGGTAAAAGAAAAGACTCTAAAGTAAAACAAATACAGTGATAGCAATACTGAGTGCTTTTTTGGTTTGTATCAGTTCTGCTTGGAAGTGTTTCAGGGAGGGCTGGAGTGTTGCTTGCATTGGTTGTTGGATTTGGGGTGGCCATTTGTTTTGGGGTTTTTTGTTGTATTAATTGTTTATGGGAAATTCCTTCAAAATTTGTGAAATTCTATCAATAAATGGATTGTTGACAGTCCAAGCTCAGAGGTTAGCTCAGTCACTTGTTCCCAAAATGGTACTTGACACTGACTAGACTAAGAAACACTCATTAAAATATTCACCACTCATTATCTAAAACAAAGGCTGCACTTTGTGTCCTGCCAGGCACTCTGGATGCAAACTGGGGCTCGATGCCCCAAACAAAAGGCACATTCAGAAGCCATGTTTTGCAGAAGCGCTGCAATAGGGTCAGTCATTCAGCACCCCAGAGCAGGCCCTTGTCCCGGGGAAGCACAGATGCATGTTCCCCAAAGAGGCAGAACAGGACGGGAGCAGAGGGCACAGCAATGCTGAATTCCTCAGGCACCTTACAGGCAGTGGCTCGGCCTCCACAGCAACCAGCTGTGTAAAGAAACCGTTGCTTCTACCTGCTTATTCCTGACCCTGTGTCACATTGCTGCCTGCAGAGATGATGAGCTACACACAGGGCTGGTTGCTCCTGACACCACAAGGACTTTGAGAGGGCTCAGTCAACAACTTGGGAATAAAGAATAGGATTTTTCTTCCAAGAACACAAATGCATATTACAGTGACTGAAGTACAGCACTGAAAGGCTCTTGGGGTCACACAAATTAACACGAGTCTGAAGAACAAGCTAAGTTTCCTCCAGGCAGGTTTAAATGAAGTCACACCCCCTTCTAGAAATAACAAGATGATCTACACAAAGTCCAAATCTGCTGCTAAATGGTGACCGTGCTGTACAAAGCAAAGGGAGAAAACCAGCCTGGAGCTGCAGAGCCCAAACTGCAATGGCACAGAACTGCTTCCTTTAACAGGCTCCCACTGGAGATAGGCTGAGGCTGCACACCAACAGACAACCTAACACATTCCATGAGATGGTATTTGTCCTGCATGCAAGCCCATACTGCAGCTGCTTATACTCAACACTGCAAAATCTGCTCCAAAGATCAGAAAACAAAAATGCTGGTGAGGAACTTTGGACACTAAGAAAAGTGCTAAAGTGGTCAGTGAAAAAACCAAAGTTGCCAGGCACAGCAATGCCCTGAGGGCAACTAAATCCAACCACACCACCACACCGGGGTCAGCAGTTTGGTTTGTGAAGTCTGTGTTAAGGCACAAGACCCAAAATATGAATGAGGGAGGCTTTTTTCTAAAAAAAAAAAGTGACACAAGTAGGCACATATGAGAAGGTGACCACAGGACTTGAAAACACACTAGCTACGAACTCCAGCATCTTAACTCTGCAGACTTTGAGGCCAGTCACTATCAGTTGTGAAGGGCCCATGGTTTCAACAGCTTCCAAAGGGGCTCTTGTATAAGGAGCATGCAGGAACACGGGGACAAATGACCCGGCAGGTAATCCACACCCCGCCTGTTAACCTTTTAGCACAGTCTAGTTTACAATGTTTGACTTTCAAACTACAACAGAAACTAGTTAAGACAAAACCAAAACCTGACTGCAACTTGATTTGGCACAACCTCTAGTATAGCTGCAGGATATCCCTGGAAAAAACAACTCTGACCTTGCTCCCAGCCTGGTCAGACCTGCCCAGCACAGCACCCGCAGGACAGGGGGGGTCTGCTGGCCTTTGCTGCAACCACCTGTCCCATTCTGGGGTTCCAGAGTGCCACAGCCACCACCCTTGGGACGCAGCTGCCCTAAAACAGGGATAAGTAAAATCTCAGCCTCAACACAGGGGAGGAAAATGCAACATGTTCTTTATCATGCTAATCAGAACACAGAATGAGAAGGCAGCTGCTGGATAAGAGAGGTAATAGAAGCATCAGGATAATCCACTTTGTAGGAAAAAAAAATTTGGAAAAAATATCTATAGCGCTACCTTAAAAAGAGAACAACCCATCCAGGTTCACTGCCCCTTATGTCTCCTAAAGGCCCACATCCAGCTCTGGTTTCCAGACCTACAGCCAGCCTCCCTGATGGCCAGGGGAAGCCTGTCTCTGTTCCTGCCCAGCTCTCAGGCCGCTGCACCTCCAGGGAGAACCCAGCAGCACTGCTGGAATCCTGATGTCATGGCCACAGCCAGAGAGCGGCTTCTGAGGAAGGAAAACACACCTCTGGCACTCTCAGGCTACCCGTGCCATGGGAATAGCTAGCTTTCCACGACAATGCTCTCGTCTCCTACAAGCCTCTTAGCAGCATGACTGGCAGGAGAGGATAAGCCCCAGAACTGTGGGCGAGAAACAGCAGCGGAGCCAGCCGAGGCAAGGACGGCGCAGGAGAAACCAGCCCTCCTGCCGGGCTGCAGCGGCCAGGAGGCGCTGCCGACAGAGAAGGCAGGAAGCAAGATTCATCCCACTCACTGCACGCCCAAGGCGCCCTGCTCCAACAGCAGGGACGGCGAGTCATCAGCACGGACACTGGCAGGATCCCGGTGCGTCACCGCATTGCTGGGGACAGCCTACCCTGCCCGGGAAAACCACACTGCAAGGCTCCCTCCCACAGGGAACAGAAAGGAGAAGCGCCTCCTCGGGCCACGGTAGCAAGAGTGCTGCTATTCACACACAGTCCAGGCCAGGCATGCACAGGAATGTACCTGACCCTGAGGACTCAATGTTTTTCTACAGACGCTGGAAATAAGGAATAAAATAGTAAATTACCAAACTTGACCAGATGGGCCTGAAACAAACCAAACAGCCAGCAAGGATAAATGCAGAGGTCTTTCTGGTACCCACCCAAATGTGTGCCTCCAGCACTTATCCTACTGAAACAAGCGCAGGCTGTGCAAGGAACGTGCCTCTCACTGTGGCACACAGCACCTAAGCTGCCCAACTCACCACTCCTTGGACAGGGCAGCTCTCCATCTCAGGTGTCCACCCACCCAGTGGGACGGGTGTAAACTTTAGCACTAAGACTGCCTTTTAACAAAGGAGTGGGGGGAAGGCACATATGAGGATACCAAGTGAGGCAGGGAAGTGATCCTGCAACCCTGAACTCTAAACAGTGACACCATTCCCTCAGCTATAAAATGGAGCTGCATCTACACCACTGCTGTATGCTCTCAGTTCACTAAAGCAAGGCCTGTCCAAGACAGAGCATTTTCAAGTTCTTTCAGCTCAACTGTTACAAACAATAGCCAATATTTTATAATACCTCGAACATCACTGTACCAAGAACAGAGGTTAAAGAAGCACATCCATTGCTCATCGCTGCACAGCAAAGCCGTTCCTTTGTTCATGAGGCTGAATCAGCACAAGCACAAAGCCCAAACTCACAGTTCTGTCCACTCACCACTTCTCCCTCTAACCACTCCCTTCACCACAAACAGCAGGAATGGTCAACTCAAGAAATATTTAAAGAAAGGTTAAAAACTCCACTTATTTGTTAGGGAATTAATCTATTTAACATTCCCCTTTTACGCAAACTTGTCAGAAACTTCGTCAGGATTCTAGCCAAAGCTCTGGATTCCGGAGACCGACACAGCCAATGCCACAGCTCACAGCCACCAAAGGGCAGGTGCCCTACCCTCCCTTCACACACACCCTCCACCACCACCCCAGCTGCTCGTGCCACATACCTCTGACTTCCACCACCTTTCCAGAAGTTACTGCAATCCAACAGCCCTGCAAAGACATGGGACGCTGTCCACAGGTGGTCCCAGGGTGTACGAGAGAAAGCTGCACCTCTCTTTCAGCAATGCAAATCCACTGATTTGGGTGGGCTGCTCCAGAAGCCATCAGCCTCGACTTCTTCTACTCAAGTACAACATGGAGGTGCAAGTAAACTGTCCTGGGATCAGCACCAGCTGAAGGCCATCAGCACATAATAAGCACCAGCTGAAGGTCCTCAGCACATAATGAGCAAAGCACCAGCTGAAGGTCGTTAGCATAGATTAAATAACCAGCACCACCTGAAGGTCGTTAGCACATAATAAGCACCAGCTGAATGTCCTTAGCACATATCAAGCATAGCACCAGCTGAAGGTCCTTAGCATATAATATTAAATATATGATATTAAATATCATATTATATTAAATATATAATATTAAATACCAGCACCAGTTGAAGGTCCTTAGCACATACAAGTCCAGCCTAGAAGCTGCAGGGGTGAATTCTTCCCACAAAATCCTAAAATGTAACACTGATTCCCTTCTGACAGGTAAGCTCATTCAGCACTCATAGCATGCCTGGTGATATTTTCAACACAAAACACAAAAAAATCCCGTCAGAAATCTGTTAACCGTACCTCCCAGCGCAAGCTGTGCCCCGGGGATGAGGTGCCTGCTCATCAACAGGTGTGGGGCTCACAGTCCATGTTTGCTTCCCAGGAAAATGGCCTCTGTGCAGGAGCAGAGGAGAACCTCGCGCTCCCATTTCTTATTGCACAGCGCCCTCCAGCGGCCCGCCCTGCACATGACACCCAAGGAACGCTTATCCCCCTTCCCTAAGGCAGCAGCGGAACCACGGGCTGCACTACCGACACACCGCCCTCAGAGGACAGGACAACAGCCAGGCGAGACAGAGCATCTCTGAATGGGGGTATAGCTAAAACTAACATTCCTCAGACCCTCATATTACTACAAGCCTCCTTCAATGTCTTTACATTAATTTTATAATAAAACTAGAATTTACTTAGTGTCAGCACTAGTGACCAAAACATGCCAATAACTCATCAAAAGCTAGTTTAAAATGCAGGCTGTTATAAAAAATCTATTGACCTCCTGAGAACCACAGCCTATTTTGATATTCTGCCACACAAGTAGATATGCAAGCCCTGTCATTTATGAAATGCTTCCTTACCTAGACTTTTTAATCATCATTTAAGGTTTACATGCTAGCCCTGTAGCCAGTGCACTTAGAGTCTATAAAAACAATTCGGGGTCAATAAAAAAGTCACTATTCTGAATTGCTTATGGCTAAGACACTGTCAGAGCTGTGACCAAGGGAGGCCCCTCTCACACTCAGAAGGCACAGTGAAGCTTTTATGTAACTGGAATATTCAGAGCAGAAACAACAGAGCTCTCATTTAAAGGGTCTGTGTTCAGTGGTGGTGACAAAGGGTGCATCTTCTCAAGGAACTCAGGGGTTTTTTCACATAAAGCCTCCAGTTTCAAGAACACAGTGGGCTGGGCTGGAGCTCATGGGGCCAGGGGCGCATCCCTGGGCACACAGGCCCCCCCCAACGCTGCCCCTTTCCACCTCACAGCTGAGGAGCCACAGCCACCCACAAGCTGCTTCCCCTGGTCCTTCATCCAGCACCCTTCCAGTGCCACAGCACCCGGAGCTCCAGCGCTGCTCCAGGAGCTGAGCTGGCAATGAAGGGACATGGCTCTGGAACCCCTCCCCAGCACCTGTCCTGGCAGGGGCTCTGTGGGCACAGCCTGGGCTCAGGAAACATCTCTGGCCGTGCCAGCACAGCGCGGAAGCCGGGTGAGCTGTAAGGTACAGCCTCACCACGAGACCACACAACAGGAAACGTCACCCAAAATCTAACTGCAACCATCTACCACGCTGACACTGCCCAAACAACTCAGCATTGCCGTTACTTCCAAAGTTGATGGTTTGCTTCAAATGCAAAGCAGAGAGATCCAGGCCTGAACTCCCACATGTCACTGCTGCCACCAAGTCCAGGGAGGGAGGGAAAATCACAGCCCTTTTCCTCCCCAGCAAATCCTGCTGATAATGAGCAATAACACCTTCTTGAGGCCTTTGCAGCCCCATCTCATGGATCTGCTAACATGATACTCGAGTACTGGGAAAGAGATACCCTCAAGGGAGATCATTCCAGAGCAACAAATCCATCAGGAACATGTAAACACGAGGCACAAAAGCCAACCTCCCACATGCCTCAGTCTGAAACAGTTTGCAGACAGTTTACCCATCACAGCACGAGCTGCATTTCACCACAGCACCACTGCAGCAAATCCTGGCTTACTCCTTACCTTGATGCCAGATCCAGTACAGGTGCTGATCCAGTACAGTCCTGTGCTTTCCTGTCCATAGGAACCTTTTCCATCATACTCAGAGCTGTGTTTGTTTCCCTTTCCCCAAAGTGTGTCTCAGTAAAGCAAAGCACCACACAGGCTCCTGAGGTTCTGAAATCCTTTAGGATTCACTCTTCAGGCACAAGGCTTTGCCCAGCACAGCACACCAGAACAGTGATGAAAGGTTAGGCTACAGTGACTACACACAGAATTATTTATCTTGAGGCATATGGGATTGTATCTCACACATTGAGATATTTTCAGGAACATAAGATCCTTTTGACAAATTCTAAGGCATGACAAAATGTCATCTCAGTAGGAAGCTTCTAATTCCAATTGACTCAATCACAAGTCACAGAAGTTGAACAGAACTTAAAAAGAGAAGAATGCTGGAACTGCAGAGAGCAGTTTCACATATGAACCTCTTTTCCTCCTAATATTTTAAAGTATAAAAAGACACTCTTCGAGGATCTTTTTTCTGAAGTTCCATTTTTTATTAAAGCAAACAAGTTCCAAGGAGCTGCAAGTTTTGCTTCCACCCAAGGACACTAAGAAAGCAAAATGTTTGTGGATTTGTGTGGGCAACATCTGACTATCAAGAAACCCAAACTGAAACAAACAAGAGGTGCACTTCATTCACAAATATTTTCCACTACAAAGGGCTGTAAGTTTTTATATACACTGTACCTAAGCTTCCAGGAGCCCGTATAAATACTATTTCACAGAATCACAAAGAGGTTGAGGTTGGCACGAGCCTCTGAAGGTCACCTGGCCCACCCTGGTTTAAGCCAGAGCTGGCTGCCCAGGCCTGTGTCCCAATGGTCCCAAACAGCCCCAAGGATGGAGCTCCAACAGCCTCTGAGCAGCCTGGCCCAGTGCTGAGGTCATCCTGACAGTGAAAAACTGGCAGGGTATGAATCTCATTTACAACTCATTTTAACTAATTAATATAAAACACTTTACAGTTCAGGTTTACAAGGAGGCTGATCTATGAACACAACATCATCTGCCATGAAAAACTGCAATGGTTGGCTCATCCCCTGTGAGTCAGCGAGCCCCAAATCCCCAAAAGGCCTGGTGTTCCAACACCTGTCAGAGTGCTTGGGCAAAAGGGAAGCACATTGGCATGGAAGGCAGCCCCGCGCACAGGGATGAGTGCAGGCCCACGGTGTGCAGACACGCCGGCACACGCAGCCGGGCCTGCTCCACGCCTAGCACACACACCAGCTGTGCAGCGGGAGGGAAGCCCGTGCCTCTGGTCTGCAGGAGAGATTGCTGCTTCTCTCCCTGGAGAGCCACTCCGCGAGTCCGGCTCGCATGTAAATCACTGCATTTTCCAATCAGCAAATGTGCCAGCAGTGGAAGCATTGCACAAGGCCAACTCAAAGCCCTCCAAAACCCATCTACAACAGAACTGCAAACTGCACTTCAAACCCAGGCAGGAACAAAGGAAATGAATAGGCTGAATATGTTCACGTACCTAACTCAGCCTCTCACGGCTCTCTCACAGCTAATAGAGCTCTGCTTTCCAAAAAATGATGAGCCAAGTCCAGGCCCATGCTAGAGGGAAGTCATTACCCACAGGCCAGCGTGCAAAGAACTGTCAGCCCACCTGAGCTTTACCTTCACTAGAGCTTTCATACAGCCACCTTCCTGAGAGAGACCATCCTCCCCGCCCATTACTAGAGACTCAACAGTGGGTCAGGCTCTCAGGGTCATGAAACTACAGCCCAACAGGCTCTAAGTATCACCTGCACCCTTCTCCATGCCACTCCTCCCTCAGACCCTTTTCCCTCTTTCTTCCATCCTATTTCCATTTGTGGACTCCCAGTGTAGTTTTAGATGGTCACTGCTCTTCCTGAGAAGCGTCCAGCATCAGCAGATGCACAGCAAAGCCGGAGACAAAGCACAGACTGCTGTCCCTCAGGCAGTGTGGCTGTGGTCATCACTGCAGCTGTGATATTGGTCACTGCTGAGAGACCAAAGCCTTTCTTTTCCCAGCAGCTCCTTTTCTAACAGCTTGGTTTTACCTCGGGAGGTAAAACCACATCTCCCTGCCCACTGCTCCACAGGCCAAGTCCCCAGCATCTGCTGGGGCTGAGCATCATGGCAGGAACAGCCCCTGCTGTCCAAAGATCCCTCCACCTCCAAGCCAAGGTGAGAGCAGCCAGCAGATTTCTCCCTGTATCCATTTCTCTTTAGCATTCTGTGCAAGTACCAGCATATGTCGAGGCAGGAGGCAGGGACAAAAGACACAGCCAAGCGCACGCACAACAGAAAAGGCAGCAGCCCAATTCCAGCGTGATGTTCTCAGCCACCTCCCTGGGACCTGGCAGGGTGGCTCCAGGCTTCCCTTTTCCTCACAGAGCACACTTGCTAATATAAGCACAAAAGCACCTCCAACCAAATGTCTTGGAATGCCCATGCTGGGCCAGCAAACCCCACTGCCTTTAGCTGTTCCCGAAGCATGTGCAAACCCCCCAGCAGCAGGCAAGATCACCAGAGGCCCTCTGGAGCCCAGGACCGGACAGCATTACCGCAGGGCAGCCCCGGAGCAAGCAGGGCCCTGCAGATGGCCCAGCAGTGGGCCCAGCTACCTGCAGCGTGAGGCAATGCACCGGAGCCGGCCCAAAGCTGCTCGGGGACTGGTGCCAGCCACCGCTGTGCTCACGCTAAGGCTTATGGAAACAGCCCAGGGAGAAGGTTCTCCTCCGCCGTTGTGCTCGCTATCTACATCACCCAATGCTCCTGCAACGCCCTCTCCTCTCCCCTACCTTCACAAACACGCAGAGCATTTGCAATCACTCTGCTCTCAGCTTTATAATTTAACAACAACAGAATGACACCCCCCCCTTCCCAAAACACCCACTCCTGCCCAGGAACCTCCTTCCCAATGAGAATTAAACATTACAGTCATCCAGACCCGGTGCCGCTGAAATACACCAGGTAAGAAACACTGCCAGTTTCACAAGGCAGAGGATGTTTTTAATGTTTCTTCTACACTACAGACAGACTGACACATCACCCGTTGTGTTCAGCCCCACAAAACCGGAAGCAATGCTGTTATAATTACTATTCTCGCCTGTAAAAATAGAAGATATACATGCGTTCCTAACAGCCGATACCCCGAAACCACAGCCCATAATGCAGCCTTGCCCATTGCTGATGCTCTATGACACTGGCTCCTAAGAAAAGGAGCACCTGACCAAGGCAATGAAACAAAAAGGGCATTAAGTAAGATTTTTAACATTCACCTAAAGTAAACTGGACTATTCTCCTAATGCCTGTATGATTTGCTTGATTCTGCAGAAGACATCGGCTGATAAAGCCGGCACACGGTGATTAGTTATCGCGGGTCCTACCCCGCTTATCAGCTCCATCTGCATTGGGGCCAGGCTGTGTCTGACACAGTACCCGGCGCACCGGCCCGGCGGCTGCTCCGCTCCGGCCCCGCGGCCGCTCCCCTGGGGACACCGGCAGCGCTGCGGGGAGGAGGCGGAGAGGGGCGGCCGCCCCCGCCCGCAGCACCGCCGGCCGCGGCTCTTTGTTCGCCGCCGGCCCCACCGAGGCACCCGCGGGCTCTGGGCGGCCGCACCTGCCTGGGGTGCGGACAGCGCTCCCCGACCCGGGCCGCCCCCGGGCAAGTGGCCGCTGCGGGAGGGGCGCGAAGCCCTGAGGGGCGGGCAACGCTTGCCCTCCCGGACCGACCGTCGACCTTCGCCCAGCTCCCGAACCTCAGCCGCGGCTCCCGCCGACGGGGCCCCGGCACACCCCAACCCAGCCCGTCCGCGCCGACCCACCTCGTCCTCCGAGAGCCCGTACACCGGTTCCGTCGCCGCGGTCGCCATGGAGCCGCTCCCGGGCCCGCCGAGCCGCCCGCCGCCGCCCGCGCTGCCGCCGCCTTCTCCTGCTGCCGCCGCTGGCCCGCGGGCGGCGGAAGACGCCGGGAGCCGAGCCCGGCGGAAAGGGGCCGGGGGCGGGGCCGCCGGGGGCCGCCCGCGCTGCCGCCGCCGCCGCGGGCCGGGGCTGAGCGCGGCCGCAGGGACGGGGAGCGCCGGCGGGGCGGGGAGAGCGCCGGGCCGGCCCAACGGCAGCGGGCGGGGCGCGGCACAAAGCGCGGGAGGGGCCCCGCTCCGCTCCCGCACCGCCCTGAGGGACGGGCGTGAGGGGCCGTGAGGGGGCGCGAGGGGCTGTGAGGGGGCGCGTGAGGGGGCGCGAGGGGCTGTGAGGGGGCGCGCGAGGGGCCGTGAGGGGGCGCGAGGGGCTGTGAGGGGGCGCGCGAGGGGGCGCGAGGGGCTGTGAGGGGGCGCGTGAGGGGGCGCGCGAGGGGGCGCGTGATTGGGCGCGAGGGGCTGTGAGGGGGCGCGAGGGGCTGTGAGGGGGCGCGTGAGGGGCGCGTGATTGGGCGCGAGGGGCTGTGAGGGGGCGCGTGAGGGGGCGCGTGAGGGGCTGTGAGGGGGCGCGTGAGGGGGCGCGAGGGATGCGCGCGCGAGGGATGCGCGCGGAGCTGGCGCGCGGGGGCAGCGGGCGCGTGTGGGTGGCGCCCCCCAGTGGACGGGAGCGGCACTGCTGGGCCCGGACTGCGAGAGCGCTCCCCAGGCGGCACCGGGCCGTGTCCCGAGATGTGTCCCCCTGCGGGACCGGGATGCGCAGGAGCGAAGCCCCCGCTGCTGGCGGCTCTGCAGAGCAGTCAGAGGTGGTGGCTCACTGTGCCATTTCTACCGTCCCCATCACAAGTTTTAGGGAAACAAAGCACCGTGGGCACTTGGAGTGAGGGCACTTCTGGGCAAAATCAAGTCTCGCTCTAGATCTGCATGAGGTTTTGATTTGCCTCGTGCCCCTGGGCTGGCTCTGTCCCCAGCCGTGCCCCTCCCTGTGCTGATCTCCCATTTATGATCTCTCGCTGTCTCCTGGCAGTACGGTGGTGCTTAAGTGGAGGCTGTTGAGGGAGTTCCATGGCAGCGGTGCCCAGACACGTTTATGCTCTGCCACATTTACCTTGACGTGCACAATGTGTCACCGAAGGCACGTGGGGCTACTGGCACGGGACAGATCTGTCACCACAGCCCAGCACAGGGCGGTTCTGGGCACTTCAGACAAGTGCCACTGGCTTCACAGCCCGCCTCTGTGTGCTCAGGTGCTTTGAGCCTCTTTCTGTTCCACAGAGCCAAGCAGAATGGGAAAAGGGAGAGATCCCACAGCAGTCTGTAGGCCTGAAAGTGTTTTCCCAGCCTTTCCAAAGCCCTTTGTGGGGCAGGAAGGATGTGACCTCTGCCCAGGCAGCAGTGCCTCGGAGCTGATAAAGTCCAGCCTGGGGAGACATCAGCCTTTGCACTGCCCCGTCCCTGCTGGCCATAAAGCACACGTGGTGCGGGCAGGGCAGGGCTGGGCAGGGCAGGGGCTTCCCCAGCAGCACGGCCAGGCTGCTCCTGCTTGCCTGGCCAAGGCCAGCCCTGCGATGGTGGAGCCCACAGGAGCACCTGGCACCGGGCTCACTCCACATTCTCTCTCCAAGATACATTCCCTTTGATTCCTCTTTGTTCCAAGCTCAGCAGATCATTCCCAGCTCTGGATGTAGCTTTGCCCCTCTGCTTTACACTCACCTACTTGGTTGCCTTAGCAGAAGCATCTCTGCCACCTCTCATCCCCTGGATGCCAAGGATTTCAGGAGTCCTCTCATTCAGTCCACAAACACACCTCCGTTCTTTGCCTCCCATATCTGTCTGTGCTGACACCAGGAGGTGGAAACTATCAGGAACCTGCATGTTCCTATCCAAGAATGTTGGTTTCTGAAGGGCAGAATGAAAAGGAAACAGTTGCTGTAATTCAACATCTGTAACTGGACTGTAATCCCAGCACGGTAAAGATGGTGATACATGGAAATCTGAGAATCCAGATCTTTTCTGCAGCACATGTTCATGTCCCTCCAAAGTCACGTCCATGGCTTTTCCCTTGCACCTCTCAGCACTGGGCTGCTGTGGTGCACAGCCAGCCAGCATTCCCGCCAACAGGTGCTCCCCAGGGAAAAGTACACCTGTACAGGAGCAGGATGGAAGGATCTCTGAGGCCGGAGCAGAAAATTAGCACCACTAACAGCTCAGTGGGATTGCAAAGCTTTAGTATCAAACCCAGGCTGAAGATTGCTTGTTTGTTTGCCTGTGCATGTCACATGCATAATTCCTCTTTGGAATTGTGTTTACAGTAATAGATGGCCCTGGAGAGATGTAATTTATGTGATAATGCCGACATCAGAAATCTCCAGGTGCAGCTCGGATGATTTATAACTGGCCTCTTTATAGACCCAAGCCCCATGAATTATTTACAATTTTCTGAGACAAATAGATGTGGTGTGTCTTGGGGCTGGCGGTTCTCCCTCCAGCTGTGCAGGAGGGGAGCAGCGGCAGTGGGGATGCAGCAGCTGCCCCCGCTCAGCAGGGCCGTGGGGACATGGGGACAGTGTGGGCCATGTCTGCTCCGGTGCCTCCCTGCAAACCCCGGGCACCCTGAGACAGAGGTGCTGTTACCTGGGCATTGCCGTGCGTTCCTTCGGGGGCTGCCGGTGGAACGCTGAGAGCTCAGCCTTCCCCACCCTCGCAGGCACGGCCCTGCCAAAGCTCAGCCATCCCCAGCGTGCCTGGCTGCTCTTTGTTCCCTGCTGCACTTAGCTGGACCAGCTGTTGCCCAAACATTGGGAGATGCTACTTAGAAGGTCACTGTAACATGCCAGCGGGGAGACTTTACACTCTAAATCCCTCGTACTTTTAATCATCTACTGGCAGCAGACACAAAGAGAATCCAAATCAACCATGATCTTCCCAAATACAGATGGTTTGGATTTTAGAGAATTGGCTTGAACAGATTAATAGAGCCCCGACCTAAGCAGAAAATGCTCTTTAGGAAATGAGCTGGATGCTTCCAGCTCACCAAACAGCATTATGAGAGCAAGCTGCTGCCAGAGGCTGCCCAGAATGACTTGCTTTTTGCTGTTCAATTTATCATTTATTTATTCTCAACAGCTCTGGTGAAACACAAAATGGGAGTGCAGAGGTGAAAATCACCCAGACAAGGCTCCCTTTGGTTCGATGTGGCACCAGCTGCACATGGAGTTTGGTGATTCCTGTATCTTTTAAATTATTACTGTACTTCAGTGACTGCCAAGGGGTATTTAAAATGTTCTATTCACACTGTATTACTCATTCCAGTGAACTTAACAAATCATAAAAGTATAGTGGAAAGGTACAGATTTTATCTGATTGGCTCTTCCGTCGTGGTTTAAAACAGGATTTCGTGATTTCTGCAGAGGAGGAAATAAAATCTGCATCACACTGGGCTGAAATGAGGCTGTGTACAGACACACCTCAGCATCGTTCAATATTTAATGGTGTTACTTAACAATTTTTTGCTGAAAAAAGGCTTTTCTCACTGCAAAGCTTCTCGCTAGTGATGATTTTTTTCCTTCCTTCTGGAAAAATTTCATAAGAAATGTTAATATTTTATCAGGTTGCTGTTGGACTAACATAATTGCCTCTGTGTTCTCAGTATATACCTTCCTTGAAGCATCATTGAAATGGCTGGGGGCTGAGCATGGTTCAGAACACAGAAAACTAGTAAAAGATTAACTATTTAAAAATATGTCAGTATTTCATAATGTATTATTGAGAATGGCATAGAAAAAAAGCTATAAGCCAAGTTGAATCAAGCTCCCACCAAACATAAATTGTTAATTGTTGCTCAGTTCGCAGAGACAATATAACACTGCAGGCATGAGCAAGGAAAGAAAGATTAAAAAAAGAGGAAACATGAAATGAGACCTGAAGCATGTATGGGAGTAAAGTTGCTGGGGCTCACCCTGTGCCAGGCTCACCCAGCTGTCTGATGGGTGGCAGGAGGGAGAGCAGAGGCCTGGAGAGCAGACCCAGGGCTGATTGCTGGGGCTGGAGTCAGCCTCAGGAGCTTTCCACGGCTGCCATGGCAATGTGGGTGCTCAGGTGAGTCACGGGGGCCTGAGTCAGGCCAGAGCCTCTAATCTTGGGGGCATCTCCCCAGCAATGCTGTCCCTCCTGTTCCACCACACACAAACCTCTGCAGGCACCCCGGGGCTGCTCACCCCTGAGGGAGGAAAAACCCAGACCTAAAACACTGCTGCAATTAACACTCCGGCTCACCATGCCTGGTCTCTTGTCTCTGGAACTGGCCAGAGTGGAAAATCACCTCCTTCTGGTGGCCTCTCTAGAATTCTGTCATTTGATTTCTCCCGGTTCTTATGGTCCATAAGGAGTAAGTATCAGCTGTCCGTGTTCTCCAGGGATTTGTGCTTTTACAGGCCCTTTCCTGCTGCAAATCTGCAGCACATCCAGTCCCTCCAAGATCCCCAGCTTTCAAACAATCCATTTCAGTTCCAAGCAGTGCCTTTGCAATCCTCGTCCCCTTTTCCTGCCCTCCCAGCCCGTTACAGGGTGGCACTTTGGGAGTCAGAGCCATGGCAAACACCACCCAGAGACAACAGACCTGCACCTTCCTGTAAAGCGCTTTTTGGCTGAGGATTTGGTGCTTGCGGCGCTGGGCTACCCCCCAAACATGGCTTTTCTTAGCTCACATCCTGCTGAGGCTGGTGGGCCACCTGAAGAGCTGTCACCACCCCAGCACAGGCCACGGTTGCCTGTATTGCTCATTCTGTGCAGGATTATCAATGGGAATTTGCACTAGAACCCCTCTCTGCAGACAAACAGCGCTCTGGGAAGGAGCCCAGCTTTTGTAAATCCTCTGTCATTCCTGCCCCAAACTGCAATCAGCACAGCCACCCCACCCATCCCACTGGAATCCCAAATCAGCATGCATATCTCCTTTCAGGGTGGAGATTTCTCCTGCACTTTGGGTTTCGTAACCCCAGTGTTTGGGTTGCAGCTGACAATCACTTCTCCTGTGTCTGCAGGGCACGGAATGGCTTCTCCCATTCCAAATGCCAGGTGCCTCACAGCAGCTTGGTGGAGGTTTACCCAAGTTAGGACAAGTCCTCCTCCTCGGGGAGGCTTTGGAAGCACGAGGATAGATTTTCTCACAATGGGCTGTCCCTACTTTTAATGTCATCTTTTCAAAGGAGAATTTGTTCCCTTACCTCAAACCCAGACAGCCTCAGGATTTTTGCTCCTTTTAGAATTGAAGGCAGCTCAAACTCACAGTTCCGCCTGGCCATGCCTGAAGGAGAAACAGGAGTTATCCCCAGACATGACCTTTAGAGTGTGTGACAAGCATACAGTTAGTTAACAGCCAAACTGCTTCAGTGGGGTTTGCCAGAGATCTCAGCCCCCATTTTTCTTCCTGTCCAAAAGACAGAGGTTTGATATCCCTCTCTCAAAAGCAGCCACGAGCTTTACCATTTCTGTGCCTTCATCTCAGTTGTGTGAATTCAGACAAAAGTGACACCTGAAAACTGGTGTAAGAAGCTTTCAACCATTTCCATACAGGGCTATAAAGATTTGGGGGAAAAGTGTCTTTTTGTGGTTTCCTTCACGTGATGTCCCCAGATCAAATAAAATCTTTTAGGAAATACCTGCTCTTTAATTAAACATGCTCTTTAGAAGAAGGATAACAATAACCTGGAGACCCTGGGAGGTCCTTGGGCACAGAAAGCAACAGCATCCCTGTAAATGGGGTGGAAGATTTGGCTCCAAGCCCATGAAGTGCTTGCCAGGCTGTGGCACCCATCCCATCAGCTCGCACTGAGGCGTTTGGGTACTCCTGTTCAATGAGCCCATTCGGGTTTGTGTTGGTTTTTAAACAGAGCAGGGAAGGAGAGGAGGGAACAAACAACACCGAGCAGAGGGAAACAAGAGGGATTAGTTAGAGGAGAACTGGGAGGAGAGTAGTGAGCAAAAGGGTGAGTAGGAGGAAAATCAATCGGAGCTGTAGGCGGGGAAGAGGTACATAAAGCCATGAAGATGGCACCAGATTAGAGTCGTGAGTCGAGCACTAAAGCATGAAACAAATCTCCAAAGGGTATCCCAGGCTCTTCTAATTCACACAAAAACTTGGGGAAATAACCCCTCAGCCAGAGTTACACAAACCCATTATTCATCATGTGCAGTAAGTAATGCTCCAAGGTGAGTCATGGAGCCCATGCACACCTCTGGGGTCAAGTGGTGGCACAGGTTCCAAACAGGCCCAAAATACAAGGGAATAACAGAATGGGATTAGGAATCGTGCAAAAATGTCAAAACTGAGATTACTTTGAAAGTAATTACTCACCCTGAAAAAGGAGGAAGTGGTATGGTTTATACTTCCAGAGCCAGCTTAGGCTCTGAAGAGGAATCAGTTCAATCCACCCTGCCTCTGACTTACACTCATGGACATTGTTCCTCAATCAGCCACACAGACAGCAGAGACACCCTGGCAAACTAAAAATGCCCGGTGCCAGATTACACAAAACTGTGATGTTTCCTCTTGCTGTAAAACCTTATCTGCCTTACTATTTATTCCTGTACGGTTACACTTCATAGCACCCTCTAAATTTCTGGCAGCCCTGGATGAAACTCAGTGCTGAACTGGCTGATCATCATGTGGAGACTGTTCTCCTGGGGCTGCCATGCTCCTCTCCATCTGGTACGCTGGGAAGAGGAGCCAGAAGGATGCAGTGAGTGACACCTCCTCTTGCCAGAAGAACCTCCAGGTAGCAGAACGTGCTCTCCAGGGATGGGATCACATACCTCATGTACTCAAACCACCCTCAAAAGAGCAAACTCCTTCTCTGGCACAGAAAGATCCAGAGATGAATCTTCATCAGCAAGGAAGACGTACAGATCTGTCAAAAACACCATCTGAGGCTACCTGAGGTTCAGAAGATTGGCATTTCTGTGCCAGACAAACATGTTTTGCATTTCTCTTCATAAATTCTGAGCGCAGTCATTTCTGCTGACGCTCACGGGGATGGTAACACATGGCAGAGGGAAGCTGGGGACAGCACAGCTCCATCCACCCGAGTGAGGCTCCTTGGAGCTTCTCTGGCAAGACAACAATTTGCAGGAGTTCTGAGAGCACAGATGCTCACACAGATGCCAGCTACCAGCCTTGCTCTGGAGTAATTTAACACATCCCTGGAGAACTGTTCCTGACTCTTCTTTAGGCAGGCTGGGCATCGGGCTCCCTGCAGTGTTCACCCTGTACCCTCAGATAAACAACACATCTAGGTTCTGGTTGATTACTTGAATTGAATATTTCCAACTCTTGCTCTCATGTTTGTCTGGCACAGAAATGCCAATCTTCTGAACCTCAGGTAGCCTCAGATGGTGTTTTTGACAGATCTGTACGTCTTCCTTGCTGATGAAGATTCATCTCTGGATCTTTCTGTGCAGACGTGCCTACAGCAAGGTCGCTGGCACTTTTATAGACCGACACACACAAAGCATAAATCACATTTACCAGCAATCCAGTGCTAGGCATTTCCACTCTGCTTACTCTGGGAGTTCAATCAAATGAATACTGTCACCATCTAACATCATTAATCAGACATTTAAAGCAGTAATGGGGGCTTAAAGTAGGATGAGTGAGTGAATTTCTAGTTAGCACATGCTTCTCTGCATATTAATTTTAAGTCTTGAATAGAATCATAAAATATCCTGAGTTGGAAGGGATCCACAGGGATCAGCAAAGTCCAACTCCCAAAGTCCAAGGAGAGGGTGACCTCTCCTTGCCCTCGTTCTGTTTCAAATCAATCTTTGCCACAGCTCCACATGAGCTCTGCCCAGTGATTCCTTTTCTGGAATACTTTCCCTTTAATTTCAGGCCTCAAGCCACGTCTCTAGGGAACAGCATTTCAGCTTCCACGAGGCACCTTCCTTGGTGCAAAGACCAAAGGGATTTCTTTTTCCTGTGTACACGGAGCCTGCGAAAGAACCATGGGAGCTCTAAGCCAGGAAAAGGATAAAAGGATGCTGTGACAAGTTAGAAATATGTATATATATATATGTGAATATATATACATACAGTGTGGCCACTTTATTGTAATGCCTCTATTATATATATACACATATACACACACACATGTATATATAAATATATATATATATGTATATACACATCCATAGCTATTGGTACAAGCCCAGTCATGAACACATTACATAAAATGTCATTGTGAGGTGGCTAAAAGCAGCCACTTCCCTCAAAAACAAACAAACTGACTCACTTTCACATGTCCCTGGTAAAGCAGAGGGATGCTGCTCACGATGGATAAACGCGGTGGGTCCTGGGGACTGCTGCCTTGCCAGTGCCAGCAGAGCTGTGGGGTCCCTGGCAGGACCTGGCTGCTCTCCAGAGGCTCCTCACCTGTTCCTGGGTGCATTTCCAGCATTTCCTTTACTGGAAATGTGTGCACAGAGCTGGGTGTTCTCCCTGAAAGCTGCTCCTGCCACAGGGTCACAATAACAACCCACACAACCTGGTGCTCCTTTTGTGTCTCAGGCCGCTGCTTCCCTGCCCAGACACGCTGCCCATGTGCTGAGAGAGCAACTGTAGGGCAGAATAATCCATTAGGAGCATCTGGATGCATACCCTGCAGCCACAATTTGTCTTTGGTGTTCTTATTTTCTTCT